>NC_091995.1:99990944-100091296 GCF_044704955.1 Pristiophorus japonicus
CATTCAGGAATGTAAACCCTTGAAGCAATCTTTAATGTTTTAATTGCTCAGTTATTCAGAGATGAGGCCAGCACCAAACCAAGTGACTCTGGGCATATTATAATGATTGTGGACAACAGTTCACTGGAGTCAGCGCGCTGTGAATTGTTATGTAGGAGTAACCCCTTCAATCAATCCACTGGTTAGTGATGGTCAGTAACCATTGATAAACCGGTCCGTCAGTAAGAGTAACCCCTTCAATCAACCCACTGGTTAGTGATGGTCAGTAACCATTGATAAACCGATCCGTCAGGAAGAGTAACCCCTTCAATCAATCCACTGGTCAGTGATGGTCAGTAACCATTGATAAACCGGTCCGTCAGTAAGAGTAACCCCTTCAATCAACCCACTGGTTAGTGATGGTCAGTAACCATTGATAAACCGATCCGTCAGTAAGAGTAACCCCTTCAATCAATCCACTGGTCAGTGATGGTCAGTAACCATTGATAAACCGGTCCGTCAGTAAGAGTAACCCCTTCAATCAATCCACTGGTTAGTGATGGTCAGTAACCATTGATAAACCGGTCCGTCAGTAAGAGTAACCCCTTCAATCAATCCACTGGTTAGTGATGGTCAGTAACCATTGATAAACCGGTCTGTCAGTAAGAGTAACCCCTTCAATCAACCCACTGGTCAGTGATGGTCAGTAACCATTGATAAACCGATCCGTCAGTAAGAGTAACCCCTTCAATCAATCCACTGGTTAGTGATGGTCAGTAACCATTGATAAACCGGTCTGTCAGTAAGAGTAACCCCTTCAATCAATCCACTGGTCAGTGATGGTCAGTAACCATTGATAAACCGGTCTGTCAGTAAGAGTGCTACAATTAGCCACAGCACCCCGAGCTCGGGAGGCAATCGCCTCTCCCATGGTCGAATACTGTGCTGAGGCTCAAGGTGTGTGCGGAGAGGCGAGTTTCAGTGAACAGTGGAGAAAACAAGGAGAATGTAAATCATATAGTGAGTTAAAGAGGTTATTGCTGGAATTGCTGCTGAGGACCTGGTAGTTACAGGATAATCTGTGAACTTTAGAACACTGGCTTAGAACAAACCTTCGACCTGTAATGGGTAAGAACATTCCGGACAGGACGTGACTGATGAACAGCAATGATTTACATGGTGGTGAGATTCTGGGCAATGGGATTAAATCTGTTCCCAACTAGATGGGTCTGTGAGGACTTCAGTTACTTGTAGTCATTCTCGGGTTGTGGGAGACGCTGACGAGCCACATTTATCACCCAGCCCTAGTTACTCTGACCAGGCCTTCCAACAATGATGGCTCTCTGCTTGCTGGACCAGGGTGATCCGAGTCAGTCAGGCACGGTTTCAATATGGTCAATGGACCACATCCTTCCCTGAAGGATGAAGGAACCCGTTGCTGTTGAATGGTGGGAATTGAACTCACAACTTGGTCCTTCTTCAGACAACCCTCATCCCTCACTCAGCCCTCACTTATCCCTCACTCAGCCCTCACTTATCTCTCACTCAATGCTCCCGCAGACTCCCTCACATTGCTTCCTTCAACCACCCTTGGTATGCCGAGTGTGGTTGGGGACAGTCAGTGCCCAGTGTTTGGGTACAGTCTGTGCCCAGTGTTTGGGTACAGTCTGTGCCCAGTGTGGTTGGGGACAGTCAGTGCCCAGTGTTTGGGTACAGTCTGTGCCCAGTGTTTGGGTACAGTCTGTGCCCAGTGTGGTTGGGGTACAGTCTGTGTCCAGTGTGGTTGGGTACAGTCTGTGCCCAGTGTTTGGGTACAGTCTGTGCCCAGTGTGGTTGGGTACAGTCTGTGCCCAGTGTGGTTGGGGGACAGTCAGTGCCCAGTGTGGTTGGGTACAGTCTGTGCCCAGTGTGGTTGGGTACAGTCTGTGCCCAGTGTTTGGGTACAGTCTGTGCCCAGTGTGGTTGGGGGACAGTCAGTGCCCAGTGTGGTTGGGGTACAGACTGTGCCCAGTGTGGTTGGGGTACAGTCTGTGCCCAATGTGGTTGGGTACAGTCTGTGTCCAGTGTGGTTGGGTACAGTCTGTGCCCAGTGTTTGGGTACAGTCTGTGCCCAGTGTGGTTGGGTACAGTCTGTGCCCAGTGTGGTTGGGGGACAGTCAGTGCCCAGTGTGGTTGGGTACAGTCTGTGCCCAGTGTGGTTGGGTACAGTCTGTGCCCAGTGTGGTTGGGTACAGTCTGTGCCCAGTGTGGTTGGGGTACAGTCAGTGCCCAGTGTGGTTGGGGTACAGTCAGTGCCCAGTGTGGTTGGGGTACAGTCAATGCCCAGTGTGGTTGGGGTACAGTCAGTGCTCAGTGTAGTTGGGGTACAGTCTGTGCCCAGTGTTTGGGTACAGTCTGTGCCCAGTGTGGTTGGGTACAGTCTGTGCCCAGTGTGGTTGGGTACAGTCTGTGCCCAGTGTGGTTGGGTACAGTCTGTGCCCAGTGTGGTTGGGTACAGTCTGTGCCCAGTGTGGTTGGGTACAGTCTGTGCCCAGTGTGGTTAGGGTACAGTCAATGCCCAGTGTGTTTTTTGGACAGTCTGTGCCCAGTGTGGTTGGGGACAGTCTGTGCCCAGTGTGGTTGGGGTACAGTTTGTGCCCAGTGTGGTTGGGGTACAGTTTGTGCCCAGTGTGGTTGGGATACAGTCAGTGCCCAGTGTGGTTGGGTACGGTCTGTGCCCAGTGTGGTTGGGTACAGTCTGTGCCCAGTGTGGTTGGGTACAGTCTGTGCCCAGTGTGGTTAGGGTACAGTCAATGCCCAGTGTGTTTTTTGGACAGTCTGTGCCAATGTGGTTGGGGTGCAGTCGATGCCCGGTGTGGTTGGGGTACAGTCTGTGCCCAGTGTGATTGGGGTACAGTCTGTGCCCAGTGTGATTGGGGTAGAGTCAATGCCCAGTGTGGTTGGGGTACAGTCAGTGCCCAGTGTGGTTGGGGTACAGTCTGTGCCCAGTGTGGTTGGGGTACAGTCAATGACCAGTGTGGTTGGGATACAGTCAATGCCCAGTGTGTTTGGGATACAGTCAATGCCCAGTGTGGTTGGGTACAGTCTGTGCCCAGTGTGGTTGGGGTACAGTCTGTGCCCAGTGTGGTTGGGTTACAGTTAGTGCCCAGTGTGATAGGGGTACAGTCATTGCCCAGTGTGGTTGGGGTACAGTCTGTGCCCAGTGTGGTTGGGGTACAGTCAGTGACCAGTGTGGTTGGGATACAGTCAATGCCCAGTGTGGTTGGGATACAGTCAGTGCCCAGTGTGGTTGGGGACAGTCTGTGCCCAGTGTGGTTGGGGTACAGTCTGTGCCCAGTGTGGTTGGGGTACAGTCAGTGCCCAATGTGGTTGGGGTACAGTCAGTGCCCAGTGTGGTTGGGGTATAGTCAATGGCCAGTGTGCTTGGGATACAGTCAATGCCCATTGTGGTTGGGGACAGTCTGTGCCCAGTGTGGTTTGGGTACAGTCTGTGCCCAGTGTGGTTGGGGTACAGTTTGTGCCCAGTGTGGTTGGGGTACAGTCTGTGCCCAGTGTGGTTGGGTACAGTCTGTGCCCAGTGTGGTTGGGTACAGTCTGTGCCCAGTGTGGTTAGGGTACAGTCAATGCCCAGTGTGTTTTTTGGACAGTCTGTGCCCAGTGTGGTTGGGGACAGTCTGTGCCCAGTGTGGTTGGGGTACAGTCTGTGCCCAGTGTGGTTGGGTACAGTCAATGCCCAGTGTGGTTGGGATACAGTCAGTGCCCAGTGTGGTTGGGTACGGTCTGTGCCCAGTGTGGTTGGGTACAGTCTGTGCCCAGTGTGGTTGGGTACAGTCTGTGCCCAGTGTGGTTAGGGTACAGTCAATGCCCAGTGTGTTTTTTGGACAGTCTGTGCCAATGTGGTTGGGGTGCAGTCGATGCCCGGTGTGGTTGGGGTACAGTCTGTGCCCAGTGTGATTGGGGTAGAGTCAATGCCCAGTGTGGTTGGGGTACAGTCAGTGCCCAGTGTGGTTGGGGTACAGTCTGTGCCCAGTGTGGTTGGGGTACAGTCAATGACCAGTGTGGTTGGGATACAGTCAATGCCCAGTGTGGTTGGGATACAGTCAATGCCCAGTGTGGTTGGGTACAGTCTGTGCCCAGTGTGGTTGGGGTACAGTCTGTGCCCAGTGTGGTTGGGTTACAGTTAGTGTCCAGTGTGATAGGGGTACAGTCATTGCCCAGTGTGGTTGGGGTACAGTCTGTGCCCAGTGTGGTTGGGGTACAGTCAGTGACCAGTGTGGTTGGGTACAGTCTGTGCCCAGTGTGGTTGGGGGACAGTCAGTGCCCAGTGTGGTTGGGTACAGTCTGTGCCCAGTGTGGTTGGGTACAGTCTGTGCCCAGTGTGGTTGGGTACAGTCTGTGCCCAGTGTGGTTGGGGTACAGTCAGTGCCCAGTGTGGTTGGGGTACAGTCAATGCCCAGTGTGGTTGGGGTACAGTCAGTGCTCAGTGTAGTTGGGGTACAGTCTGTGCCCAGTGTTTGGGTACAGTCTGTGCCCAGTGTGGTTGGGTACAGTCTGTGCCCAGTGTGGTTGGGTACAGTCTGTGCCCAGTGTGGTTGGGTACAGTCTGTGCCCAGTGTGGTTGGGTACAGTCTGTGCCCAGTGTGGTTAGGGTACAGTCAATGCCCAGTGTGTTTTTTGGACAGTCTGTGCCCAGTGTGGTTGGGGACAGTCTGTGCCCAGTGTGGTTGGGGTACAGTTTGTGCCCAGTGTGGTTGGGGTACAGTTTGTGCCCAGTGTGGTTGGGATACAGTCAGTGCCCAGTGTGGTTGGGTACGGTCTGTGCCCAGTGTGGTTGGGTACAGTCTGTGCCCAGTGTGGTTGGGTACAGTCTGTGCCCAGTGTGGTTAGGGTACAGTCAATGCCCAGTGTGTTTTTTGGACAGTCTGTGCCAATGTGGTTGGGGTGCAGTCGATGCCCGGTGTGGTTGGGGTACAGTCTGTGCCCAGTGTGATTGGGGTAGAGTCAATGCCCAGTGTGGTTGGGGTACAGTCAGTGCCCAGTGTGGTTGGGGTACAGTCTGTGCCCAGTGTGGTTGGGGTACAGTCAATGACCAGTGTGGTTGGGATACAGTCAATGCCCAGTGTGGTTGGGATCAGTCTGTGCCCAGTGTGGTTTGGGTACAGTCTGTGCCCAGTGTGGTTGGGGTACAGTCTGTGCCCAGTGTGGTTGGGGTACAGTCAATGCCCAGTGTGGTTGGGGTACAGTATGTGCCCAGTGTGGTAGGGGTACAGTCAATACCCAGTGTGGTTGGGGTACAGTCTGTGCAGAGTGTTGTTGGGGTACAGTCTGTGCCCAGTGTGGTTGGGGTACAGTTTGTGCCCAGTGTGGTTGGGGTACAGTCTGTGCCCAGTGTGGTTGGGTACAGTCTGTGCCCAGTGTGGTTGGGTACAGTCTGTGCCCAGTGTGGTTGGGTACAGTCTGTGCCCAGTGTGGTTACGGTACAGTCAATGCCCAGTGTGTTTTTTGGACAGTCTGTGCCCAGTGTGGTTGGGGACAGTCTGTGCCCAGTGTGGTTGGGGTACAGTTTGTGCCCAGTGTGGTTGGGGTACAGTTTGTGCCCAGTGTGGTTGGGATACAGTCAGTGCCCAGTGTGGTTGGGTACGGTCTGTGCCCAGTGTGGTTGGGTACAGTCTGTGCCCAGTGTGGTTGGGTACAGTCTGTGCCCAGTGTGGTTAGGGTACAGTCAATGCCCAGTGTGTTTTTTGGACAGTCTGTGCCAATGTGGTTGGGGTGCAGTCGATGCCCGGTGTGGTTGGGGTACAGTCTGTGCCCAGTGTGATTGGGGTAGAGTCAATGCCCAGTGTGGTTGGGGTACAGTCAGTGCCCAGTGTGGTTCGGGTACAGTCTGTGCCCAGTGTGGTTGGGGTACAGTCAATGACCAGTGTGGTTGGGATACAGTCAATGCCCAGTGTGGTTGGGATACAGTCAATGCCCAGTGTGGTTGGGTACAGTCTGTGCCCAGTGTGGTTGGGGTTCAGTCTGTGCCCAGTGTGGTTGGGTTACAGTTAGTGCCCAGTGTGATAGGGGTACAGTCATTGCCCAGTGTGGTTGGGGTACAGTCTGTGCCCAGTGTGGTTGGGGTACAGTCAGTGACCAGTGTGGTTGGGATACAGTCAATGCCCAGTGTGGTTGGGATACAGTCAGTGCCCAGTGTGGTTGGAGACAGTCTGTGCCCAGTGTGGATGGGGTACAGTCTGTGCCCAGTGTGGTTGGGGTACAGTCAGTGCCCAATGTGGTTGGGGTACAGTCAGTGCCCAGTGTGGTTGGGGTACAGTCAATGCCCATTGTGGTTGGGGACAGTCTGTGCCCAGTGTGGTTTGGGTACAGTCTGTGCCCAGTGTGGTTGGGGTACAGTCTGTGCCCAGTGTGGTTGGGGTACAGTCAATGCCCAGTGTGGTTGGGGTACAGTATGTGCCCAGTGTGGTAGGGGTACAGTCAATACCCAGTGTGGTTGGGGTACAGTCTGTGCAGAGTGTTGTTGGGGTACAGTCTGTGCCCAGTGTGGTTGGGGTACAGTTTGTGCCCAGTGTGGTTGGGGTACAGTCTGTGCCCAGTGTTGTTGGGTACAGTCAGTGCCCAGTGTGGTCGGGGTACAGTCTGTGCCCAGTGTGGTCGGGGTACAGTCAGTGCCCAGTGTGGTTGGGGTACAGTCTGTGCCCAGTGTGGCTGGGGTACAGTCTGTGCCCAGTGTGGTTGGGTTACAGTCAGTGCCCAGTGTGGTTGGGGTACAGTCAGTGCCCAGTGCGGTTGGGGTACAGTCAATGGCCAGTTGCTTGGGATACAGTCAATGCCCAGTGTGGTTGGGGACAGTCTGTGCCCAGTGTGGTTGGGGTACAGTCAATACCCAGTGTGGTTGGGGTACAGTCTGTGCCCAGTGTGGTTGGGGTACAGTCAACGGCCAGTGTGCTTGGGATACAGTCAATGCCCAGTGTGGTTGGGGAGTCTGTGCCCAGTGTGTTTGGGGTACAGTCAGTGCCCAGTGTGGTTGGGGTACAGTCTGTGCCCAGTGTGGTTGGGTACAGTCTGTGCCCAGTGTGGTTGGGTACAGTCTGTGCCCAGTGTGGTTGGGGTACAGTCTGTGCCCAGTGTGGTTGGGTTACAGTCAGTGCCCAGTGTGGTTGGGGTACAGTCAGTGCTCAGTGTGGTTGGGGTGCAGTCTGTGCCCAGTGTGATTGGGGTACAGTCAATGCCCAGTGTGGTTGGGGTACAGTCTGTGCCCAGTGTGGCTGGGGTACAGTCAATGACCAGTGTGTATGGGATACAGTCAATGCCCAGTGTGGTTGGGGACAGTCAGTGCCCAGTGTGTTTGGGGTACAGTCAGTGCCCAGTGTGGTTGGGGACAGTCTGTGCCCAGTGTGGCTGGGGTACAGTCTGTGCCCAGTGTGGTTGGGGTACAGTCTGTACCCAGTGTGGTTGGGGTACAGTCAGTGCCCAGTGTGGTTGGGGTACAGTCAGTGCCCAGTGTGGTTGGGGTACAGTCAGTGCCCAGTGTGTTTGGGGTACAGTCTGTGCCCAGTGTGTTTGGGGTACAGTCAGTGCCCAGTGATTTGGGGTACAGTCAGTGCCCAGTGTGGTTGGGGACAGTCTGTGCCCAGTGTGGTTGGGGTACAGTCTGTGCCCAGTGTTGTTGGGGTACAGTCAGTGCCCAGTGTGGTTGGGGTACAATCAGTGCCCAGTGTGGTTGGGGTACAGTCAGTGCCAAGTGTGTTTGGGGTACAGTCTGTGCCCAGTGTGGTTGGGGTACAGTCTGTGCCCAGTCTGGTTGGGGTAAAGTCAATGCCCAGTGTGGTTGGGGTACAGTCAGCGCCCAGTGTGGTTGGGGACAGTCTGTGCCCAGTGTGGTTGGGGTACAGTCTGTGCCCAGTGTGGTTGGGGTACAGTCTGTGCCCAGTGTGGTTGGGGTACAGTCAGTGCCCAGTGTGGTTGGGGTACAATCAGTGCCCAGTGTGGTTGGGGTACAGTCAGTGCCCAGTGTGTTTGGGGTACAGTCTGTGCCCAGTGTGGTTGGGGTACAGTCTGTGCCCAGTCTGGTTGGGGTACAGTCTGTGCCCAGTCTGGTTGGGTACAGTCTATGCCCAGTATGTTTGGGGTACAGTCAGTGCCCAGTGTGGTTGGGGTACAGTCTGTGACCAGTGTTGTTGGGTACAGTCTGTGCCCAGTGTGGTCGGGGTACAGTCTGTGCCCAGGGTGGTCGGGGTACAGTCTGTGTCCAGTGTGTTTGGGGTACAGTCAGTGCTCAGTGTGGTTGGGATACAGTCAATGCCCAGTGTGGTTGGGGACAGTCTGTGCCCAGTGTGGTTGGATACAGTCTGTGCCCAGTGTTTGGGTACAGTCTGTGCCCAGTGTGGTTGGGGTACAGTCTGTGCCCAGTGTTTGGGTACAGTCTGTGCCCAGTGTGGTTGGGGGACTGTCAGTGCCCAGTGTGGTTGGGTGCAGTCTGTGCCCAGTGTGGTTGGGGTACAGTCTGTGCCCAGTGTGGTTGGGTACAGTCTCTGCCCAGTGTGGTTGGGTACAGTCTGTGCCCAGTGTGGTTGGGGTACAGTCAGTGCCCAGTGTGGTTGGGGTACAGTCAATGCCCAGTGTGGTTGGGGTACAGTCAATGCCCAGTGTGGTTGGTGGACAGTCAGTGCCCAGTGTGGTTGGGGGACAGTCTGTGCCCAGTGTAGTTGGGCTACAGTCTGTGCCCAGCGCTTGGGTACAGTCTGTGCCCAGTGTCTGGGGTACAGTCTGTGCCCAGTGTGTTTGGGGTACAGTCTGAGCCCAGTGTGTTTGGGGTACAGTCTGCACCCAGTGTTTTTGGGGTACAGTCTGCGCCCAGTGTGTTTGGGGTACAGTCTGCGCCCAGTGTGTTTGGGGTACAGTCTGCGCCCAGTGTGTTTGGGGTACAGTCAATGCCCAGTGTGGTTGGGGGACAGTCAGTGCCCAGTGTAGTTGGGGTACAGTCTGTGCCCAGTGTTTGGGTACAGTCTGTGCCCAGTGTTTGGGTACAGTCTGTGCCCAGTGTGGTTGGGTACAGTCTGTGCCCAGTGTGGTTGGGGTACAGTCGATTCCCAGTGTGTTTGGGGACAGTCTGTGCCCAGTGTGGTTGGGGTACAGTCTGTGCCCAGTGTGGTAGGGGTACAGTCAATGCCCAGTGTGGTCGGGGTACAGTCTGTGCCCAGTGTGGTTGGGGTACAGCCTGTGCCCAGTGTGGTAGGGGTACAGTCTGTGCCCAGTGTGGTAGGGGTACAGTCAATGCCCAGTGTGGTTGGGATACAGTCTGTGCCCAGTGTGGTTGGGGTACAGTCTGTGCCCAGTGTGGTTGGGGTACAGTCTGTGCCCAGTGTGGTAGGGGTACAGTCTGTGCCCAGTGTGGTAGGGGTACAGTCTGTGCCCAGTGTGGTTGGGGTACAGTCTGTGCACAGTGTGGTTGGGTACAGTCTGTGCCCAGTGTGGTTGGGGTACTGTCAGTGCCCAGTGTGGTTGGGTTACAGTCTGTGCCCAGTGTGGTTGGGGTACAGTCTGTGCCCAGTGTGGTTGGGTACAATCTGTGCCCAGTGTTGTTGGGGTACAGTCAATGCCCAGTGTGGTTGGGGTACAGTCGATGCCCAGTGTGGTTGGGAGGACAGTCGATGCCCAGTGTGGTTGGGGGGACAGTCTGTGCCCAGTGTGGTTGGGGTACAGTCTGTGCCCAGTGTGTTGGGGGACAGTCGATGCCCAGTGTGGTTGGGGTACAGTCTGTACCCAGTGTGGTTGGGGGACAGTCAATGCCCAGTGTGGTTGGGGTACAGTCTGTGCAGTGTGGTTGGGGTACAGTCAATGGCCAGTGTGGTTGGGATACAGTCAATGCCCAGTGTGGTTGGGGTACAGTCGGTGCCCAGTGTGGTTGGGGTACAGTCAATGGCCAGTGTGGTTGGGATACAGTCAGTGCCCAGTGTGGTTGGGGTACAGTCTGTGCAGAGTGTTGTTGGGGTACAGTCTGTGCCCAGTGTGGTTGGGGTACAGTTTGTGCCCAGTGTGGTTGGGGTACAGTCTGTGCCCAGTGTGGTTGGGTACAGTCTGTGCCCAGTGTGGTTGGGTACAGTCTGTGCCCAGTTTGGTTGGGTACAGTCTGTGCCCAGTGTGGTTACGGTACAGTCAATGCCCAGTGTGTTTTTTGGACAGTCTGTGCCCAGTGTGGTTGGGGACAGTCTGTGCCCAGTGTGGTTGGGGTACAGTTTGTGCCCAGTGTGGTTGGGGTACAGTTTGTGCCCAGTGTGGTTGGGATACAGTCAGTGCCCAGTGTGGTTGGGTACGGTCTGTGCCCAGTGTGGTTGGGTACAGTCTGTGCCCAGTGTGGTTGGGTACAGTCTGTGCCCAGTGTGGTTAGGGTACAGTCAATGCCCAGTGTGTTTTTTGGACAGTCTGTGCCAATGTGGTTGGGGTGCAGTCGATGCCCGGTGTGGTTGGGGTACAGTCTGTGCCCAGTGTGATTGGGGTAGAGTCAATGCCCAGTGTGGTTGGGGTACAGTCAGTGCCCAGTGTGGTTCGGGTACAGTCTGTGCCCAGTGTGGTTGGGGTACAGTCAATGACCAGTGTGGTTGGGATACAGTCAATGCCCAGTGTGGTTGGGATACAGTCAATGCCCAGTGTGGTTGGGTACAGTCTGTGCCCAGTGTGGTTGGGGTTCAGTCTGTGCCCAGTGTGGTTGGGTTACAGTTAGTGCCCAGTGTGATAGGGGTACAGTCATTGCCCAGTGTGGTTGGGGTACAGTCTGTGCCCAGTGTGGTTGGGGTACAGTCAGTGACCAGTGTGGTTGGGATACAGTCAATGCCCAGTGTGGTTGGGATACAGTCAGTGCCCAGTGTGGTTGGGGACAGTCTGTGCCCAGTGTGGATGGGGTACAGTCTGTGCCCAGTGTGGTTGGGGTACAGTCAGTGCCCAATGTGGTTGGGGTACAGTCAGTGCCCAGTGTGGTTGGGGTACAGTCAATGCCCATTGTGGTTGGGGACAGTCTGTGCCCAGTGTGGTTTGGGTACAGTCTGTGCCCAGTGTGGTTGGGGTACAGTCTGTGCCCAGTGTGGTTGGGGTACAGTCAATGCCCAGTGTGGTTGGGGTACAGTATGTGCCCAGTGTGGTAGGGGTACAGTCAATACCCAGTGTGGTTGGGGTACAGTCTGTGCAGAGTGTTGTTGGGGTACAGTCTGTGCCCAGTGTGGTTGGGGTACAGTTTGTGCCCAGTGTGGTTGGGGTACAGTCTGTGCCCAGTGTTGTTGGGTACAGTCAGTGCCCAGTGTGGTCGGGGTACAGTCTGTGCCCAGTGTGGTCGGGGTACAGTCAGTGCCCAGTGTGGTTGGGGTACAGTCTGTGCCCAGTGTGGCTGGGGTACAGTCTGTGCCCAGTGTGGTTGGGTTACAGTCAGTGCCCAGTGTGGTTGGGGTACAGTCAGTGCCCAGTGCGGTTGGGGTACAGTCAATGGCCAGTTGCTTGGGATACAGTCAATGCCCAGTGTGGTTGGGGACAGTCTGTGCCCAGTGTGGTTGGGGTACAGTCAATACCCAGTGTGGTTGGGGTACAGTCTGTGCCCAGTGTGGTTGGGGTACAGTCAACGGCCAGTGTGCTTGGGATACAGTCAATGCCCAGTGTGGTTGGGGAGTCTGTGCCCAGTGTGTTTGGGGTACAGTCAGTGCCCAGTGTGGTTGGGGTACAGTCTGTGCCCAGTGTGGTTGGGTACAGTCTGTGCCCAGTGTGGTTGGGTACAGTCTGTGCCCAGTGTGGTTGGGGTACAGTCTGTGCCCAGTGTGGTTGGGTTACAGTCAGTGCCCAGTGTGGTTGGGGTACAGTCAGTGCTCAGTGTGGTTGGGGTGCAGTCTGTGCCCAGTGTGATTGGGGTACAGTCAATGCCCAGTGTGGTTGGGGTACAGTCTGTGCCCAGTGTGGCTGGGGTACAGTCAATGACCAGTGTGTATGGGATACAGTCAATGCCCAGTGTGGTTGGGGACAGTCAGTGCCCAGTGTGTTTGGGGTACAGTCAGTGCCCAGTGTGGTTGGGGACAGTCTGTGCCCAGTGTGGCTGGGGTACAGTCTGTGCCCAGTGTGGTTGGGGTACAGTCTGTACCCAGTGTGGTTGGGGTACAGTCAGTGCCCAGTGTGGTTGGGGTACAGTCAGTGCCCAGTGTGGTTGGGGTACAGTCAGTGCCCAGTGTGTTTGGGGTACAGTCTGTGCCCAGTGTGTTTGGGGTACAGTCAGTGCCCAGTGATTTGGGGTACAGTCAGTGCCCAGTGTGGTTGGGGACAGTCTGTGCCCAGTGTGGTTGGGGTACAGTCTGTGCCCAGTGTTGTTGGGGTACAGTCAGTGCCCAGTGTGGTTGGGGTACAATCAGTGCCCAGTGTGGTTGGGGTACAGTCAGTGCCAAGTGTGTTTGGGGTACAGTCTGTGCCCAGTGTGGTTGGGGTACAGTCTGTGCCCAGTCTGGTTGGGGTAAAGTCAATGCCCAGTGTGGTTGGGGTACAGTCAGCGCCCAGTGTGGTTGGGGACAGTCTGTGCCCAGTGTGGTTGGGGTACAGTCTGTGCCCAGTGTGGTTGGGGTACAGTCTGTGCCCAGTGTGGTTGGGGTACAGTCAGTGCCCAGTGTGGTTGGGGTACAATCAGTGCCCAGTGTGGTTGGGGTACAGTCAGTGCCCAGTGTGTTTGGGGTACAGTCTGTGCCCAGTGTGGTTGGGGTACAGTCTGTGCCCAGTCTGGTTGGGGTACAGTCTGTGCCCAGTCTGGTTGGGTACAGTCTATGCCCAGTATGTTTGGGGTACAGTCAGTGCCCAGTGTGGTTGGGGTACAGTCTGTGACCAGTGTTGTTGGGTACAGTCTGTGCCCAGTGTGGTCGGGGTACAGTCTGTGCCCAGGGTGGTCGGGGTACAGTCTGTGTCCAGTGTGTTTGGGGTACAGTCAGTGCTCAGTGTGGTTGGGATACAGTCAATGCCCAGTGTGGTTGGGGACAGTCTGTGCCCAGTGTGGTTGGATACAGTCTGTGCCCAGTGTTTGGGTACAGTCTGTGCCCAGTGTGGTTGGGGTACAGTCTGTGCCCAGTGTTTGGGTACAGTCTGTGCCCAGTGTGGTTGGGGGACTGTCAGTGCCCAGTGTGGTTGGGTGCAGTCTGTGCCCAGTGTGGTTGGGGTACAGTCTGTGCCCAGTGTGGTTGGGTACAGTCTCTGCCCAGTGTGGTTGGGTACAGTCTGTGCCCAGTGTGGTTGGGGTACAGTCAGTGCCCAGTGTGGTTGGGGTACAGTCAATGCCCAGTGTGGTTGGGGTACAGTCAATGCCCAGTGTGGTTGGTGGACAGTCAGTGCCCAGTGTGGTTGGGGGACAGTCTGTGCCCAGTGTAGTTGGGCTACAGTCTGTGCCCAGCGCTTGGGTACAGTCTGTGCCCAGTGTCTGGGGTACAGTCTGTGCCCAGTGTGTTTGGGGTACAGTCTGAGCCCAGTGTGTTTGGGGTACAGTCTGCACCCAGTGTTTTTGGGGTACAGTCTGCGCCCAGTGTGTTTGGGGTACAGTCTGCGCCCAGTGTGTTTGGGGTACAGTCTGCGCCCAGTGTGTTTGGGGTACAGTCAATGCCCAGTGTGGTTGGGGGACAGTCAGTGCCCAGTGTAGTTGGGGTACAGTCTGTGCCCAGTGTTTGGGTACAGTCTGTGCCCAGTGTTTGGGTACAGTCTGTGCCCAGTGTGGTTGGGTACAGTCTGTGCCCAGTGTGGTTGGGGTACAGTCGATTCCCAGTGTGTTTGGGGACAGTCTGTGCCCAGTGTGGTTGGGGTACAGTCTGTGCCCAGTGTGGTAGGGGTACAGTCAATGCCCAGTGTGGTCGGGGTACAGTCTGTGCCCAGTGTGGTTGGGGTACAGCCTGTGCCCAGTGTGGTAGGGGTACAGTCTGTGCCCAGTGTGGTAGGGGTACAGTCAATGCCCAGTGTGGTTGGGATACAGTCTGTGCCCAGTGTGGTTGGGGTACAGTCTGTGCCCAGTGTGGTTGGGGTACAGTCTGTGCCCAGTGTGGTAGGGGTACAGTCTGTGCCCAGTGTGGTAGGGGTACAGTCTGTGCCCAGTGTGGTTGGGGTACAGTCTGTGCACAGTGTGGTTGGGTACAGTCTGTGCCCAGTGTGGTTGGGGTACTGTCAGTGCCCAGTGTGGTTGGGTTACAGTCTGTGCCCAGTGTGGTTGGGGTACAGTCTGTGCCCAGTGTGGTTGGGTACAATCTGTGCCCAGTGTTGTTGGGGTACAGTCAATGCCCAGTGTGGTTGGGGTACAGTCTGTGCCCAGTGTTTGGGTACAGTCTGTGCCCAGTGGTTGGGTACAGTCTGTGCCCAGTGTGGTTGGGGTACAGTCGATTCCCAGTGTGTTTGGGGACAGTCTGTGCCCAGTGTGGTTGGGGTACAGTCGATGCCCAGTGTGTTTGGGAACAGTCTGTGCCCAGTGTGGCTGGGGTACAGTCGATGCCCAGTGTGGTTGGGGGGACAGTCTGTGCCCAGTGTGGTTGGGGTACAGTCTGTGCCCAGTGTGGTTGGGGGACAGTCGATGCCCAGTGTGGTTGGGGGACAGTCGATGCCCAGTGTGGTTGGGGTACAGTCTGTGCCCAGTGTGGTTGGGGTACAGTCTGTGCCCAGTGTTGTTGGGTACAGTCTGTGCCCAGTGTGGTCGGGGTACAGTCTGTGCCCAGGGTGGCCGGGGTACAGTCTGTGCCCAGTGTGGTTGGGGTACAGTCAATGCCCATTGTGGTTGGGGTACAGTCAATGGCCAGTGTGGTTGGGATACAGTCAATGCCCAGTGTGGTTGGGGACAGTCTGTGCCCAGTGTGGTTGGGGTACAGTCAATGCCCAGTGTGGTTGGGGACAGTCTGTGCCCAGTGTGGTTGGGGTACAGCCAGTGCCCAGTGTGGTTGGGGTACAGTCAGTGCCCAGTGTGGTTGGGGTACAGTCTATGCCCAGTGTGGTTGGGGTACAGTCTGTGCCCAGTGTGGTTGGGGTACAGTCTGTGCCCAGTGTGGATGGGGTACAGTCAATGCCCAGTGTGGTTGGGGTACAGTCTGTGCCCAGTGTGGTAGGGGTACAGTCAGTGCCCAGTGTGGTTGGGGTACAGTCTGTGCCCAGTGTGGTAGGGGTACAGTCTGTGCCCAGTGTGGTAGGGGTACAGTCAATGCCCAGTGTGGTTGGGGTACAGTCTGTGCCCATTGTGGTTGGGGTACAGTCTGTGCCCAGTGTGGTAGGGGTACAGTCTGTGCCCAGTGTGGTTAGGGTACAGTCAATGCCCAGTGTGTTTTTTGGACAGTCTGTGCCAATGTGGTTGGGGTGCAGTCGATGCCCGGTGTGGTTGGGGTACAGTCTGTGCCCAGTGTGATTGGGGTAGAGTCAATGCCCAGTGTGGTTGGGGTACAGTCAGTGCCCAGTGTGGTTCGGGTACAGTCTGTGCCCAGTGTGGTTGGGGTACAGTCAATGACCAGTGTGGTTGGGATACAGTCAATGCCCAGTGTGGTTGGGATACAGTCAATGCCCAGTGTGGTTGGGTACAGTCTGTGCCCAGTGTGGTTGGGGTTCAGTCTGTGCCCAGTGTGGTTGGGTTACAGTTAGTGCCCAGTGTGATAGGGGTACAGTCATTGCCCAGTGTGGTTGGGGTACAGTCTGTGCCCAGTGTGGTTGGGGTACAGTCAGTGACCAGTGTGGTTGGGATACAGTCAATGCCCAGTGTGGTTGGGATACAGTCAGTGCCCAGTGTGGTTGGGGACAGTCTGTGCCCAGTGTGGATGGGGTACAGTCTGTGCCCAGTGTGGTTGGGGTACAGTCAGTGCCCAATGTGGTTGGGGTACAGTCAGTGCCCAGTGTGGTTGGGGTACAGTCAATGCCCATTGTGGTTGGGGACAGTCTGTGCCCAGTGTGGTTTGGGTACAGTCTGTGCCCAGTGTGGTTGGGGTACAGTCTGTGCCCAGTGTGGTTGGGGTACAGTCAATGCCCAGTGTGGTTGGGGTACAGTATGTGCCCAGTGTGGTAGGGGTACAGTCAATACCCAGTGTGGTTGGGGTACAGTCTGTGCAGAGTGTTGTTGGGGTACAGTCTGTGCCCAGTGTGGTTGGGGTACAGTTTGTGCCCAGTGTGGTTGGGGTACAGTCTGTGCCCAGTGTTGTTGGGTACAGTCAGTGCCCAGTGTGGTCGGGGTACAGTCTGTGCCCAGTGTGGTCGGGGTACAGTCAGTGCCCAGTGTGGTTGGGGTACAGTCTGTGCCCAGTGTGGCTGGGGTACAGTCTGTGCCCAGTGTGGTTGGGTTACAGTCAGTGCCCAGTGTGGTTGGGGTACAGTCAGTGCCCAGTGCGGTTGGGGTACAGTCAATGGCCAGTTGCTTGGGATACAGTCAATGCCCAGTGTGGTTGGGGACAGTCTGTGCCCAGTGTGGTTGGGGTACAGTCAATACCCAGTGTGGTTGGGGTACAGTCTGTGCCCAGTGTGGTTGGGGTACAGTCAACGGCCAGTGTGCTTGGGATACAGTCAATGCCCAGTGTGGTTGGGGAGTCTGTGCCCAGTGTGTTTGGGGTACAGTCAGTGCCCAGTGTGGTTGGGGTACAGTCTGTGCCCAGTGTGGTTGGGTACAGTCTGTGCCCAGTGTGGTTGGGTACAGTCTGTGCCCAGTGTGGTTGGGGTACAGTCTGTGCCCAGTGTGGTTGGGTTACAGTCAGTGCCCAGTGTGGTTGGGGTACAGTCAGTGCTCAGTGTGGTTGGGGTGCAGTCTGTGCCCAGTGTGATTGGGGTACAGTCAATGCCCAGTGTGGTTGGGGTACAGTCTGTGCCCAGTGTGGCTGGGGTACAGTCAATGACCAGTGTGTATGGGATACAGTCAATGCCCAGTGTGGTTGGGGACAGTCAGTGCCCAGTGTGTTTGGGGTACAGTCAGTGCCCAGTGTGGTTGGGGACAGTCTGTGCCCAGTGTGGCTGGGGTACAGTCTGTGCCCAGTGTGGTTGGGGTACAGTCTGTACCCAGTGTGGTTGGGGTACAGTCAGTGCCCAGTGTGGTTGGGGTACAGTCAGTGCCCAGTGTGGTTGGGGTACAGTCAGTGCCCAGTGTGTTTGGGGTACAGTCTGTGCCCAGTGTGTTTGGGGTACAGTCAGTGCCCAGTGATTTGGGGTACAGTCAGTGCCCAGTGTGGTTGGGGACAGTCTGTGCCCAGTGTGGTTGGGGTACAGTCTGTGCCCAGTGTTGTTGGGGTACAGTCAGTGCCCAGTGTGGTTGGGGTACAATCAGTGCCCAGTGTGGTTGGGGTACAGTCAGTGCCAAGTGTGTTTGGGGTACAGTCTGTGCCCAGTGTGGTTGGGGTACAGTCTGTGCCCAGTCTGGTTGGGGTAAAGTCAATGCCCAGTGTGGTTGGGGTACAGTCAGCGCCCAGTGTGGTTGGGGACAGTCTGTGCCCAGTGTGGTTGGGGTACAGTCTGTGCCCAGTGTGGTTGGGGTACAGTCTGTGCCCAGTGTGGTTGGGGTACAGTCAGTGCCCAGTGTGGTTGGGGTACAATCAGTGCCCAGTGTGGTTGGGGTACAGTCAGTGCCCAGTGTGTTTGGGGTACAGTCTGTGCCCAGTGTGGTTGGGGTACAGTCTGTGCCCAGTCTGGTTGGGGTACAGTCTGTGCCCAGTCTGGTTGGGTACAGTCTATGCCCAGTATGTTTGGGGTACAGTCAGTGCCCAGTGTGGTTGGGGTACAGTCTGTGACCAGTGTTGTTGGGTACAGTCTGTGCCCAGTGTGGTCGGGGTACAGTCTGTGCCCAGGGTGGTCGGGGTACAGTCTGTGTCCAGTGTGTTTGGGGTACAGTCAGTGCTCAGTGTGGTTGGGATACAGTCAATGCCCAGTGTGGTTGGGGACAGTCTGTGCCCAGTGTGGTTGGATACAGTCTGTGCCCAGTGTTTGGGTACAGTCTGTGCCCAGTGTGGTTGGGGTACAGTCTGTGCCCAGTGTTTGGGTACAGTCTGTGCCCAGTGTGGTTGGGGGACTGTCAGTGCCCAGTGTGGTTGGGTGCAGTCTGTGCCCAGTGTGGTTGGGGTACAGTCTGTGCCCAGTGTGGTTGGGTACAGTCTCTGCCCAGTGTGGTTGGGTACAGTCTGTGCCCAGTGTGGTTGGGGTACAGTCAGTGCCCAGTGTGGTTGGGGTACAGTCAATGCCCAGTGTGGTTGGGGTACAGTCAATGCCCAGTGTGGTTGGTGGACAGTCAGTGCCCAGTGTGGTTGGGGGACAGTCTGTGCCCAGTGTAGTTGGGCTACAGTCTGTGCCCAGCGCTTGGGTACAGTCTGTGCCCAGTGTCTGGGGTACAGTCTGTGCCCAGTGTGTTTGGGGTACAGTCTGAGCCCAGTGTGTTTGGGGTACAGTCTGCACCCAGTGTTTTTGGGGTACAGTCTGCGCCCAGTGTGTTTGGGGTACAGTCTGCGCCCAGTGTGTTTGGGGTACAGTCTGCGCCCAGTGTGTTTGGGGTACAGTCAATGCCCAGTGTGGTTGGGGGACAGTCAGTGCCCAGTGTAGTTGGGGTACAGTCTGTGCCCAGTGTTTGGGTACAGTCTGTGCCCAGTGTTTGGGTACAGTCTGTGCCCAGTGTGGTTGGGTACAGTCTGTGCCCAGTGTGGTTGGGGTACAGTCGATTCCCAGTGTGTTTGGGGACAGTCTGTGCCCAGTGTGGTTGGGGTACAGTCTGTGCCCAGTGTGGTAGGGGTACAGTCAATGCCCAGTGTGGTCGGGGTACAGTCTGTGCCCAGTGTGGTTGGGGTACAGCCTGTGCCCAGTGTGGTAGGGGTACAGTCTGTGCCCAGTGTGGTAGGGGTACAGTCAATGCCCAGTGTGGTTGGGATACAGTCTGTGCCCAGTGTGGTTGGGGTACAGTCTGTGCCCAGTGTGGTTGGGGTACAGTCTGTGCCCAGTGTGGTAGGGGTACAGTCTGTGCCCAGTGTGGTAGGGGTACAGTCTGTGCCCAGTGTGGTTGGGGTACAGTCTGTGCACAGTGTGGTTGGGTACAGTCTGTGCCCAGTGTGGTTGGGGTACTGTCAGTGCCCAGTGTGGTTGGGTTACAGTCTGTGCCCAGTGTGGTTGGGGTACAGTCTGTGCCCAGTGTGGTTGGGTACAATCTGTGCCCAGTGTTGTTGGGGTACAGTCAATGCCCAGTGTGGTTGGGGTACAGTCGATGCCCAGTGTGGTTGGGAGGACAGTCGATGCCCAGTGTGGTTGGGGGGACAGTCTGTGCCCAGTGTGGTTGGGGTACAGTCTGTGCCCAGTGTGTTGGGGGACAGTCGATGCCCAGTGTGGTTGGGGTACAGTCTGTACCCAGTGTGGTTGGGGGACAGTCAATGCCCAGTGTGGTTGGGGTACAGTCTGTGCAGTGTGGTTGGGGTACAGTCAATGGCCAGTGTGGTTGGGATACAGTCAATGCCCAGTGTGGTTGGGGTACAGTCGGTGCCCAGTGTGGTTGGGGTACAGTCAATGGCCAGTGTGGTTGGGATACAGTCAGTGCCCAGTGTGGTTGGGGTACAGTCTGTGCAGAGTGTTGTTGGGGTACAGTCTGTGCCCAGTGTGGTTGGGGTACAGTTTGTGCCCAGTGTGGTTGGGGTACAGTCTGTGCCCAGTGTGGTTGGGTACAGTCTGTGCCCAGTGTGGTTGGGTACAGTCTGTGCCCAGTTTGGTTGGGTACAGTCTGTGCCCAGTGTGGTTACGGTACAGTCAATGCCCAGTGTGTTTTTTGGACAGTCTGTGCCCAGTGTGGTTGGGGACAGTCTGTGCCCAGTGTGGTTGGGGTACAGTTTGTGCCCAGTGTGGTTGGGGTACAGTTTGTGCCCAGTGTGGTTGGGATACAGTCAGTGCCCAGTGTGGTTGGGTACGGTCTGTGCCCAGTGTGGTTGGGTACAGTCTGTGCCCAGTGTGGTTGGGTACAGTCTGTGCCCAGTGTGGTTAGGGTACAGTCAATGCCCAGTGTGTTTTTTGGACAGTCTGTGCCAATGTGGTTGGGGTGCAGTCGATGCCCGGTGTGGTTGGGGTACAGTCTGTGCCCAGTGTGATTGGGGTAGAGTCAATGCCCAGTGTGGTTGGGGTACAGTCAGTGCCCAGTGTGGTTCGGGTACAGTCTGTGCCCAGTGTGGTTGGGGTACAGTCAATGACCAGTGTGGTTGGGATACAGTCAATGCCCAGTGTGGTTGGGATACAGTCAATGCCCAGTGTGGTTGGGTACAGTCTGTGCCCAGTGTGGTTGGGGTTCAGTCTGTGCCCAGTGTGGTTGGGTTACAGTTAGTGCCCAGTGTGATAGGGGTACAGTCATTGCCCAGTGTGGTTGGGGTACAGTCTGTGCCCAGTGTGGTTGGGGTACAGTCAGTGACCAGTGTGGTTGGGATACAGTCAATGCCCAGTGTGGTTGGGATACAGTCAGTGCCCAGTGTGGTTGGGGACAGTCTGTGCCCAGTGTGGATGGGGTACAGTCTGTGCCCAGTGTGGTTGGGGTACAGTCAGTGCCCAATGTGGTTGGGGTACAGTCAGTGCCCAGTGTGGTTGGGGTACAGTCAATGCCCATTGTGGTTGGGGACAGTCTGTGCCCAGTGTGGTTTGGGTACAGTCTGTGCCCAGTGTGGTTGGGGTACAGTCTGTGCCCAGTGTGGTTGGGGTACAGTCAATGCCCAGTGTGGTTGGGGTACAGTATGTGCCCAGTGTGGTAGGGGTACAGTCAATACCCAGTGTGGTTGGGGTACAGTCTGTGCAGAGTGTTGTTGGGGTACAGTCTGTGCCCAGTGTGGTTGGGGTACAGTTTGTGCCCAGTGTGGTTGGGGTACAGTCTGTGCCCAGTGTTGTTGGGTACAGTCAGTGCCCAGTGTGGTCGGGGTACAGTCTGTGCCCAGTGTGGTCGGGGTACAGTCAGTGCCCAGTGTGGTTGGGGTACAGTCTGTGCCCAGTGTGGCTGGGGTACAGTCTGTGCCCAGTGTGGTTGGGTTACAGTCAGTGCCCAGTGTGGTTGGGGTACAGTCAGTGCCCAGTGCGGTTGGGGTACAGTCAATGGCCAGTTGCTTGGGATACAGTCAATGCCCAGTGTGGTTGGGGACAGTCTGTGCCCAGTGTGGTTGGGGTACAGTCAATACCCAGTGTGGTTGGGGTACAGTCTGTGCCCAGTGTGGTTGGGGTACAGTCAACGGCCAGTGTGCTTGGGATACAGTCAATGCCCAGTGTGGTTGGGGAGTCTGTGCCCAGTGTGTTTGGGGTACAGTCAGTGCCCAGTGTGGTTGGGGTACAGTCTGTGCCCAGTGTGGTTGGGTACAGTCTGTGCCCAGTGTGGTTGGGTACAGTCTGTGCCCAGTGTGGTTGGGGTACAGTCTGTGCCCAGTGTGGTTGGGTTACAGTCAGTGCCCAGTGTGGTTGGGGTACAGTCAGTGCTCAGTGTGGTTGGGGTGCAGTCTGTGCCCAGTGTGATTGGGGTACAGTCAATGCCCAGTGTGGTTGGGGTACAGTCTGTGCCCAGTGTGGCTGGGGTACAGTCAATGACCAGTGTGTATGGGATACAGTCAATGCCCAGTGTGGTTGGGGACAGTCAGTGCCCAGTGTGTTTGGGGTACAGTCAGTGCCCAGTGTGGTTGGGGACAGTCTGTGCCCAGTGTGGCTGGGGTACAGTCTGTGCCCAGTGTGGTTGGGGTACAGTCTGTACCCAGTGTGGTTGGGGTACAGTCAGTGCCCAGTGTGGTTGGGGTACAGTCAGTGCCCAGTGTGGTTGGGGTACAGTCAGTGCCCAGTGTGTTTGGGGTACAGTCTGTGCCCAGTGTGTTTGGGGTACAGTCAGTGCCCAGTGATTTGGGGTACAGTCAGTGCCCAGTGTGGTTGGGGACAGTCTGTGCCCAGTGTGGTTGGGGTACAGTCTGTGCCCAGTGTTGTTGGGGTACAGTCAGTGCCCAGTGTGGTTGGGGTACAATCAGTGCCCAGTGTGGTTGGGGTACAGTCAGTGCCAAGTGTGTTTGGGGTACAGTCTGTGCCCAGTGTGGTTGGGGTACAGTCTGTGCCCAGTCTGGTTGGGGTAAAGTCAATGCCCAGTGTGGTTGGGGTACAGTCAGCGCCCAGTGTGGTTGGGGACAGTCTGTGCCCAGTGTGGTTGGGGTACAGTCTGTGCCCAGTGTGGTTGGGGTACAGTCTGTGCCCAGTGTGGTTGGGGTACAGTCAGTGCCCAGTGTGGTTGGGGTACAATCAGTGCCCAGTGTGGTTGGGGTACAGTCAGTGCCCAGTGTGTTTGGGGTACAGTCTGTGCCCAGTGTGGTTGGGGTACAGTCTGTGCCCAGTCTGGTTGGGGTACAGTCTGTGCCCAGTCTGGTTGGGTACAGTCTATGCCCAGTATGTTTGGGGTACAGTCAGTGCCCAGTGTGGTTGGGGTACAGTCTGTGACCAGTGTTGTTGGGTACAGTCTGTGCCCAGTGTGGTCGGGGTACAGTCTGTGCCCAGGGTGGTCGGGGTACAGTCTGTGTCCAGTGTGTTTGGGGTACAGTCAGTGCTCAGTGTGGTTGGGATACAGTCAATGCCCAGTGTGGTTGGGGACAGTCTGTGCCCAGTGTGGTTGGATACAGTCTGTGCCCAGTGTTTGGGTACAGTCTGTGCCCAGTGTGGTTGGGGTACAGTCTGTGCCCAGTGTTTGGGTACAGTCTGTGCCCAGTGTGGTTGGGGGACTGTCAGTGCCCAGTGTGGTTGGGTGCAGTCTGTGCCCAGTGTGGTTGGGGTACAGTCTGTGCCCAGTGTGGTTGGGTACAGTCTCTGCCCAGTGTGGTTGGGTACAGTCTGTGCCCAGTGTGGTTGGGGTACAGTCAGTGCCCAGTGTGGTTGGGGTACAGTCAATGCCCAGTGTGGTTGGGGTACAGTCAATGCCCAGTGTGGTTGGTGGACAGTCAGTGCCCAGTGTGGTTGGGGGACAGTCTGTGCCCAGTGTAGTTGGGCTACAGTCTGTGCCCAGCGCTTGGGTACAGTCTGTGCCCAGTGTCTGGGGTACAGTCTGTGCCCAGTGTGTTTGGGGTACAGTCTGAGCCCAGTGTGTTTGGGGTACAGTCTGCACCCAGTGTTTTTGGGGTACAGTCTGCGCCCAGTGTGTTTGGGGTACAGTCTGCGCCCAGTGTGTTTGGGGTACAGTCTGCGCCCAGTGTGTTTGGGGTACAGTCAATGCCCAGTGTGGTTGGGGGACAGTCAGTGCCCAGTGTAGTTGGGGTACAGTCTGTGCCCAGTGTTTGGGTACAGTCTGTGCCCAGTGTTTGGGTACAGTCTGTGCCCAGTGTGGTTGGGTACAGTCTGTGCCCAGTGTGGTTGGGGTACAGTCGATTCCCAGTGTGTTTGGGGACAGTCTGTGCCCAGTGTGGTTGGGGTACAGTCTGTGCCCAGTGTGGTAGGGGTACAGTCAATGCCCAGTGTGGTCGGGGTACAGTCTGTGCCCAGTGTGGTTGGGGTACAGCCTGTGCCCAGTGTGGTAGGGGTACAGTCTGTGCCCAGTGTGGTAGGGGTACAGTCAATGCCCAGTGTGGTTGGGATACAGTCTGTGCCCAGTGTGGTTGGGGTACAGTCTGTGCCCAGTGTGGTTGGGGTACAGTCTGTGCCCAGTGTGGTAGGGGTACAGTCTGTGCCCAGTGTGGTAGGGGTACAGTCTGTGCCCAGTGTGGTTGGGGTACAGTCTGTGCACAGTGTGGTTGGGTACAGTCTGTGCCCAGTGTGGTTGGGGTACTGTCAGTGCCCAGTGTGGTTGGGTTACAGTCTGTGCCCAGTGTGGTTGGGGTACAGTCTGTGCCCAGTGTGGTTGGGTACAATCTGTGCCCAGTGTTGTTGGGGTACAGTCAATGCCCAGTGTGGTTGGGGTACAGTCGATGCCCAGTGTGGTTGGGAGGACAGTCGATGCCCAGTGTGGTTGGGGGGACAGTCTGTGCCCAGTGTGGTTGGGGTACAGTCTGTGCCCAGTGTGTTGGGGGACAGTCGATGCCCAGTGTGGTTGGGGTACAGTCTGTACCCAGTGTGGTTGGGGGACAGTCAATGCCCAGTGTGGTTGGGGTACAGTCTGTGCAGTGTGGTTGGGGTACAGTCAATGGCCAGTGTGGTTGGGATACAGTCAATGCCCAGTGTGGTTGGGGTACAGTCGGTGCCCAGTGTGGTTGGGGTACAGTCAATGGCCAGTGTGGTTGGGATACAGTCAGTGCCCAGTGTGGTTGGGGTACAGTATGTGCCCAGTGTGATTGGGGTACAGTCAATGCCCAGTGTGGTTGGGGTACAGTCAGTGCCCAGTGTGGTTGGGGTACAGTCAATGCCCAGTGTGGTTGGGGTACAGTCAATGCCCAGTGTGGTTGGGGGACAGTCAGTGCCCAGTGTAGTTGGGCTACAGTCTGTGCCCAGTGTTTGGGTACAGTCTGTGCCCAGTGTTTGGGGTACAGTCTCTGCCCAGTGTGTTTGGGGTACAGTCTGCGCCCAGTGTGTTTGGGGTACAGTCTGCGCCCAGTGTGTTTGGGGTACAGTCTGCGCCCAGTGTGTTTGGGGTACAGTCTGCGCCCAGTGTGTTTGGGGTACAGTCTGCGCCCAGTGTGTTTGGGGTACAGTCAATGCCCAGTGTGGTTGGGGGACAGTCAGTGCCCAGTGTAGTTGGGGTACAGTCTGTGCCCAGTGTTTGGGTACAGTCTGTGCCCAGTGTTTGGGTACAGTCTGTGCCCAGTGTGGTTGGGGGACAGTCAGTGCCCAGTGTAGTTGGGGTACAGTCTGTGCCCAGTGTTTGGGTACAGTCTGTGCCCAGTGTTTGGGTACAGCCTGTGCCCAGTGTGGTTGGGTACAGTCTGTGCCCAGTGTGGTTGGGGTACAGTCGATTCCCAGTGTGTTTGGGGACAGTCTGTGCCCAGTGTGGTTGGGGTACAGTCGATGCCCAGTGTGTTTGGGAACAGTCTGTGCCCAGTGTGGCTGGGGTACAGTCGATGCCCAGTGTGGTTGGGGGGACAGTCTGTGCCCAGTGTGGTTGGGGTACAGTCTGTGCCCAGTGTGGTTGGGGGACAGTCGATGCCCAGTGTGGTTGGGGGACAGTCGATGCCCAGTGTGGTTGGGGTACAGTCTGTGCCCAGTGTGGTTGGGGTACAGTCTGTGCCCAGTGTTGTTGGGTACAGTCTGTGCCCAGTGTGGTCGGGGTACAGTCTGTGCCCAGGGTGGCCGGGGTACAGTCTGTGCCCAGTGTGGTTGGGGTACAGTCAATGCCCATTGTGGTTGGGGTACAGTCAATGGCCAGTGTGGTTGGGATACAGTCAATGCCCAGTGTGGTTGGGGACAGTCTGTGCCCAGTGTGGTTGGGGTACAGTCAATGCCCAGTGTGGTTGGGGACAGTCTGTGCCCAGTGTGGTTGGGGTACAGCCAGTGCCCAGTGTGGTTGGGGTACAGTCAGTGCCCAGTGTGGTTGGGGTACAGTCTATGCCCAGTGTGGTTGGGGTACAGTCTGTGCCCAGTGTGGTTGGGGTACAGTCTGTGCCCAGTGTGGATGGGGTACAGTCAATGCCCAGTGTGGTTGGGGTACAGTCTGTGCCCAGTGTGGTAGGGGTACAGTCAGTGCCCAGTGTGGTTGGGGTACAGTCTGTGCCCAGTGTGGTAGGGGTACAGTCTGTGCCCAGTGTGGTAGGGGTACAGTCAATGCCCAGTGTGGTTGGGGTACAGTCTGTGCCCATTGTGGTTGGGGTACAGTCTGTGCCCAGTGTGGTAGGGGTACAGTCTGTGCCCAGTGTGGTTAGGGTACAGTCAATGCCCAGTGTGTTTTTTGGACAGTCTGTGCCAATGTGGTTGGGGTGCAGTCGATGCCCGGTGTGGTTGGGGTACAGTCTGTGCCCAGTGTGATTGGGGTAGAGTCAATGCCCAGTGTGGTTGGGGTACAGTCAGTGCCCAGTGTGGTTCGGGTACAGTCTGTGCCCAGTGTGGTTGGGGTACAGTCAATGACCAGTGTGGTTGGGATACAGTCAATGCCCAGTGTGGTTGGGATACAGTCAATGCCCAGTGTGGTTGGGTACAGTCTGTGCCCAGTGTGGTTGGGGTTCAGTCTGTGCCCAGTGTGGTTGGGTTACAGTTAGTGCCCAGTGTGATAGGGGTACAGTCATTGCCCAGTGTGGTTGGGGTACAGTCTGTGCCCAGTGTGGTTGGGGTACAGTCAGTGACCAGTGTGGTTGGGATACAGTCAATGCCCAGTGTGGTTGGGATACAGTCAGTGCCCAGTGTGGTTGGGGACAGTCTGTGCCCAGTGTGGATGGGGTACAGTCTGTGCCCAGTGTGGTTGGGGTACAGTCAGTGCCCAATGTGGTTGGGGTACAGTCAGTGCCCAGTGTGGTTGGGGTACAGTCAATGCCCATTGTGGTTGGGGACAGTCTGTGCCCAGTGTGGTTTGGGTACAGTCTGTGCCCAGTGTGGTTGGGGTACAGTCTGTGCCCAGTGTGGTTGGGGTACAGTCAATGCCCAGTGTGGTTGGGGTACAGTATGTGCCCAGTGTGGTAGGGGTACAGTCAATACCCAGTGTGGTTGGGGTACAGTCTGTGCAGAGTGTTGTTGGGGTACAGTCTGTGCCCAGTGTGGTTGGGGTACAGTTTGTGCCCAGTGTGGTTGGGGTACAGTCTGTGCCCAGTGTTGTTGGGTACAGTCAGTGCCCAGTGTGGTCGGGGTACAGTCTGTGCCCAGTGTGGTCGGGGTACAGTCAGTGCCCAGTGTGGTTGGGGTACAGTCTGTGCCCAGTGTGGCTGGGGTACAGTCTGTGCCCAGTGTGGTTGGGTTACAGTCAGTGCCCAGTGTGGTTGGGGTACAGTCAGTGCCCAGTGCGGTTGGGGTACAGTCAATGGCCAGTTGCTTGGGATACAGTCAATGCCCAGTGTGGTTGGGGACAGTCTGTGCCCAGTGTGGTTGGGGTACAGTCAATACCCAGTGTGGTTGGGGTACAGTCTGTGCCCAGTGTGGTTGGGGTACAGTCAACGGCCAGTGTGCTTGGGATACAGTCAATGCCCAGTGTGGTTGGGGAGTCTGTGCCCAGTGTGTTTGGGGTACAGTCAGTGCCCAGTGTGGTTGGGGTACAGTCTGTGCCCAGTGTGGTTGGGTACAGTCTGTGCCCAGTGTGGTTGGGTACAGTCTGTGCCCAGTGTGGTTGGGGTACAGTCTGTGCCCAGTGTGGTTGGGTTACAGTCAGTGCCCAGTGTGGTTGGGGTACAGTCAGTGCTCAGTGTGGTTGGGGTGCAGTCTGTGCCCAGTGTGATTGGGGTACAGTCAATGCCCAGTGTGGTTGGGGTACAGTCTGTGCCCAGTGTGGCTGGGGTACAGTCAATGACCAGTGTGTATGGGATACAGTCAATGCCCAGTGTGGTTGGGGACAGTCAGTGCCCAGTGTGTTTGGGGTACAGTCAGTGCCCAGTGTGGTTGGGGACAGTCTGTGCCCAGTGTGGCTGGGGTACAGTCTGTGCCCAGTGTGGTTGGGGTACAGTCTGTACCCAGTGTGGTTGGGGTACAGTCAGTGCCCAGTGTGGTTGGGGTACAGTCAGTGCCCAGTGTGGTTGGGGTACAGTCAGTGCCCAGTGTGTTTGGGGTACAGTCTGTGCCCAGTGTGTTTGGGGTACAGTCAGTGCCCAGTGATTTGGGGTACAGTCAGTGCCCAGTGTGGTTGGGGACAGTCTGTGCCCAGTGTGGTTGGGGTACAGTCTGTGCCCAGTGTTGTTGGGGTACAGTCAGTGCCCAGTGTGGTTGGGGTACAATCAGTGCCCAGTGTGGTTGGGGTACAGTCAGTGCCAAGTGTGTTTGGGGTACAGTCTGTGCCCAGTGTGGTTGGGGTACAGTCTGTGCCCAGTCTGGTTGGGGTAAAGTCAATGCCCAGTGTGGTTGGGGTACAGTCAGCGCCCAGTGTGGTTGGGGACAGTCTGTGCCCAGTGTGGTTGGGGTACAGTCTGTGCCCAGTGTGGTTGGGGTACAGTCTGTGCCCAGTGTGGTTGGGGTACAGTCAGTGCCCAGTGTGGTTGGGGTACAATCAGTGCCCAGTGTGGTTGGGGTACAGTCAGTGCCCAGTGTGTTTGGGGTACAGTCTGTGCCCAGTGTGGTTGGGGTACAGTCTGTGCCCAGTCTGGTTGGGGTACAGTCTGTGCCCAGTCTGGTTGGGTACAGTCTATGCCCAGTATGTTTGGGGTACAGTCAGTGCCCAGTGTGGTTGGGGTACAGTCTGTGACCAGTGTTGTTGGGTACAGTCTGTGCCCAGTGTGGTCGGGGTACAGTCTGTGCCCAGGGTGGTCGGGGTACAGTCTGTGTCCAGTGTGTTTGGGGTACAGTCAGTGCTCAGTGTGGTTGGGATACAGTCAATGCCCAGTGTGGTTGGGGACAGTCTGTGCCCAGTGTGGTTGGATACAGTCTGTGCCCAGTGTTTGGGTACAGTCTGTGCCCAGTGTGGTTGGGGTACAGTCTGTGCCCAGTGTTTGGGTACAGTCTGTGCCCAGTGTGGTTGGGGGACTGTCAGTGCCCAGTGTGGTTGGGTGCAGTCTGTGCCCAGTGTGGTTGGGGTACAGTCTGTGCCCAGTGTGGTTGGGTACAGTCTCTGCCCAGTGTGGTTGGGTACAGTCTGTGCCCAGTGTGGTTGGGGTACAGTCAGTGCCCAGTGTGGTTGGGGTACAGTCAATGCCCAGTGTGGTTGGGGTACAGTCAATGCCCAGTGTGGTTGGTGGACAGTCAGTGCCCAGTGTGGTTGGGGGACAGTCTGTGCCCAGTGTAGTTGGGCTACAGTCTGTGCCCAGCGCTTGGGTACAGTCTGTGCCCAGTGTCTGGGGTACAGTCTGTGCCCAGTGTGTTTGGGGTACAGTCTGAGCCCAGTGTGTTTGGGGTACAGTCTGCACCCAGTGTTTCTGGGGTACAGTCTGCGCCCAGTGTGTTTGGGGTACAGTCTGCGCCCAGTGTGTTTGGGGTACAGTCTGCGCCCAGTGTGTTTGGGGTACAGTCAATGCCCAGTGTGGTTGGGGGACAGTCAGTGCCCAGTGTAGTTGGGGTACAGTCTGTGCCCAGTGTTTGGGTACAGTCTGTGCCCAGTGTTTGGGTACAGTCTGTGCCCAGTGTGGTTGGGTACAGTCTGTGCCCAGTGTGGTTGGGGTACAGTCGATTCCCAGTGTGTTTGGGGACAGTCTGTGCCCAGTGTGGTTGGGGTACAGTCTGTGCCCAGTGTGGTAGGGGTACAGTCAATGCCCAGTGTGGTCGGGGTACAGTCTGTGCCCAGTGTGGTTGGGGTACAGCCTGTGCCCAGTGTGGTAGGGGTACAGTCTGTGCCCAGTGTGGTAGGGGTACAGTCAATGCCCAGTGTGGTTGGGATACAGTCTGTGCCCAGTGTGGTTGGGGTACAGTCTGTGCCCAGTGTGGTTGGGGTACAGTCTGTGCCCAGTGTGGTAGGGGTACAGTCTGTGCCCAGTGTGGTAGGGGTACAGTCTGTGCCCAGTGTGGTTGGGGTACAGTCTGTGCACAGTGTGGTTGGGTACAGTCTGTGCCCAGTGTGGTTGGGGTACTGTCAGTGCCCAGTGTGGTTGGGTTACAGTCTGTGCCCAGTGTGGTTGGGGTACAGTCTGTGCCCAGTGTGGTTGGGTACAATCTGTGCCCAGTGTTGTTGGGGTACAGTCAATGCCCAGTGTGGTTGGGGTACAGTCGATGCCCAGTGTGGTTGGGAGGACAGTCGATGCCCAGTGTGGTTGGGGGGACAGTCTGTGCCCAGTGTGGTTGGGGTACAGTCTGTGCCCAGTGTGTTGGGGGACAGTCGATGCCCAGTGTGGTTGGGGTACAGTCTGTACCCAGTGTGGTTGGGGGACAGTCAATGCCCAGTGTGGTTGGGGTACAGTCTGTGCAGTGTGGTTGGGGTACAGTCAATGGCCAGTGTGGTTGGGATACAGTCAATGCCCAGTGTGGTTGGGGTACAGTCGGTGCCCAGTGTGGTTGGGGTACAGTCAATGGCCAGTGTGGTTGGGATACAGTCAGTGCCCAGTGTGGTTGGGGTACAGTATGTGCCCAGTGTGATTGGGGTACAGTCAATGCCCAGTGTGGTTGGGGTACAGTCAGTGCCCAGTGTGGTTGGGGTACAGTCAATGCCCAGTGTGGTTGGGGTACAGTCAATGCCCAGTGTGGTTGGGGGACAGTCAGTGCCCAGTGTAGTTGGGCTACAGTCTGTGCCCAGTGTTTGGGTACAGTCTGTGCCCAGTGTTTGGGGTACAGTCTCTGCCCAGTGTGTTTGGGGTACAGTCTGCGCCCAGTGTGTTTGGGGTACAGTCTGCGCCCAGTGTGTTTGGGGTACAGTCTGCGCCCAGTGTGTTTGGGGTACAGTCTGCGCCCAGTGTGTTTGGGGTACAGTCTGCGCCCAGTGTGTTTGGGGTACAGTCAATGCCCAGTGTGGTTGGGGGACAGTCAGTGCCCAGTGTAGTTGGGGTACAGTCTGTGCCCAGTGTTTGGGTACAGTCTGTGCCCAGTGTTTGGGTACAGTCTGTGCCCAGTGTGGTTGGGGGACAGTCAGTGCCCAGTGTAGTTGGGGTACAGTCTGTGCCCAGTGTTTGGGTACAGTCTGTGCCCAGTGTTTGGGTACAGCCTGTGCCCAGTGTGGTTGGGTACAGTCTGTGCCCAGTGTGGTTGGGGTACAGTCGATTCCCAGTGTGTTTGGGGACAGTCTGTGCCCAGTGTGGTTGGGGTACAGTCGATGCCCAGTGTGTTTGGGAACAGTCTGTGCCCAGTGTGGCTGGGGTACAGTCGATGCCCAGTGTGGTTGGGGGGACAGTCTGTGCCCAGTGTGGTTGGGGTACAGTCTGTGCCCAGTGTGGTTGGGGGACAGTCGATGCCCAGTGTGGTTGGGGGACAGTCGATGCCCAGTGTGGTTGGGGTACAGTCTGTGCCCAGTGTGGTTGGGGTACAGTCTGTGCCCAGTGTTGTTGGGTACAGTCTGTGCCCAGTGTGGTCGGGGTACAGTCTGTGCCCAGGGTGGCCGGGGTACAGTCTGTGCCCAGTGTGGTTGGGGTACAGTCAATGCCCATTGTGGTTGGGGTACAGTCAATGGCCAGTGTGGTTGGGATACAGTCAATGCCCAGTGTGGTTGGGGACAGTCTGTGCCCAGTGTGGTTGGGGTACAGTCAATGCCCAGTGTGGTTGGGGACAGTCTGTGCCCAGTGTGGTTGGGGTACAGCCAGTGCCCAGTGTGGTTGGGGTACAGTCAGTGCCCAGTGTGGTTGGGGTACAGTCTATGCCCAGTGTGGTTGGGGTACAGTCTGTGCCCAGTGTGGTTGGGGTACAGTCTGTGCCCAGTGTGGATGGGGTACAGTCAATGCCCAGTGTGGTTGGGGTACAGTCTGTGCCCAGTGTGGTAGGGGTACAGTCAGTGCCCAGTGTGGTTGGGGTACAGTCTGTGCCCAGTGTGGTAGGGGTACAGTCAATGCCCAGTGTGGTTGGGGTACAGTCTGTGCCCAGTGGTTGGGTACAGTCTGTGCCCAGTGTGGTTGGGGTACTGTCAGTGCCCAGTGTGGTTGGGTTACAGTCTGTGCCCAGTGTGGTTGGGGTACAGTCTGTGCCCAGTGTGGTTGGGTACAATCTGTGCCCAGTGTGGTTGGGGTACAGTCAATGTCCAGTGTGGTTGGGGTACAGTCGATGCCCAGTGTGGTTGGGGGGACAGTCGATGCCCAGTGTGGTTGGGGGGACAGTCTGTGCCCAGTGTGTTGGGAGACAGTCGATGCCCAGTGTGGTTGGGGTACAGTCTGTACCCAGTGTTGTTGGGGGACAGTCAATGCCCAGTGTGGTTGGGGTACAGTCTGTGCCCAGTGTGGTTGGGGTACAGTCAATGGCCAGTGTGGTTGGGATACAGTCAATGCCCAGTGTGGTTGGGGTACAGTCGGTGCCCAGTGTGGTTGGGGTACAGTCAATGGCCAGTGTGGTTGGGATACAGTCAATGCCCAGTGTGGTTGGGGACAGTCTGTGCCCAGTGTGGTTGGGGTACAGTCAATGCCCAGTGTGGTTGGGGACAGTCTGTGCCCAGTGTGGTTGGGGACAGTCTGTGCCCAGTGTGGTTGGGGACAGTCTGTGCCCAGTGTGGTTGGGGTACAGTCTGTGCCCACTGTGGGTGGGTTACAGTCAGTGCCCAGTGTGGTAGGGGTACAGTCAATGCCCAGTGTGGTTGGGGTACAGTCAGTGCTCAGTGTGGTTGGGGTACAGTATGTGCCCAGTGTGATTGGGGTACAGTCAATGCCCAGTGTGGTTGGGGTACAGTCAGTGCCCAGTGTGGTCGGGGTACAGTCAGTGCCCAGTGTGGTCGGGGTACAGTCAGTGCCAAGTGTGGTTGGGGTACAGTCAGTGCCCAGTGTGGTTGGGGTACAGTCAGTGCCCAGTGTGGTTGGGGTACAGTCAATGCCCAGTGTGGTTGGGGTACAGTCAGTGCTCAGTGTAGTTGGGGTACAGTCTGTGCCCAGTGTGGTTGGGTACAGTCTGTGCCCAGTGTGGTTGGGTACAGTCTGTGCCCAGTGTGGTTGGGTACAGTCTGTGCCCAGTGTGGTTGGGTACAGTCTGTGCCCAGTGTGGTTGGGTACAGTCTGTGCCCAGTGTGGTTAGGGTACAGTCAATGCCCAGTGTGTTTTTTGGACAGTCTGTGCCCAGTGTGGTTGGGGACAGTCTGTGCCCAGTGTGGTTGGGGTACAGTTTGTGCCTAGTGTGGTTGGGGTACAGTTTGTGCCCAGTGTGGTTGGGATACAGTCAGTGCCCAGTGTGGTTGGGTACGGTCTGTGCCCAGTGTGGTTGGGTACAGTCTGTGCCCAGTGTGGTTGGGTACAGTCTGTGCCCAGTGTGGTTAGGGTACAGTCAATGCCCAGTGTGTTTTTTGGACAGTCTGTGCCAATGTGGTTGGGGTGCAGTCGATGCCCGGTGTGGTTGGGGTACAGTCTGTGCCCAGTGTGATTGGGGTAGAGTCAATGCCCAGTGTGGTTGGGGTACAGTCAGTGCCCAGTGTGGTTGGGGTACAGTCTGTGCCCAGTGTGGTTGGGGTACAGTCAATGACCAGTGTGGTTGGGATACAGTCAATGCCCAGTGTGGTTGGGATCAGTCTGTGCCCAGTGTGGTTTGGGTACAGTCTGTGCCCAGTGTGGTTGGGGTACAGTCTGTGCCCAGTGTGGTTGGGGTACAGTCTGTGCCCAGTGTGGTTGGGGTACAGTCAATGCCCAGTGTGGTTGGGGTACAGTATGTGCCCAGTGTGGTAGGGGTACAGTCAATACCCAGTGTGGTTGGGGTACAGTCTGTGCAGAGTGTTGTTGGGGTACAGTCTGTGCCCAGTGTGGTTGGGGTACAGTTTGTGCCCAGTGTGGTTGGGGTACAGTCTGTGCCCAGTGTGGTTGGGTACAGTCTGTGCCCAGTGTGGTTGGGTACAGTCTGTGCCCAGTTTGGTTGGGTACAGTCTGTGCCCAGTGTGGTTACGGTACAGTCAATGCCCAGTGTGTTTTTTGGACAGTCTGTGCCCAGTGTGGTTGGGGACAGTCTGTGCCCAGTGTGGTTGGGGTACAGTTTGTGCCCAGTGTGGTTGGGGTACAGTTTGTGCCCAGTGTGGTTGGGATACAGTCAGTGCCCAGTGTGGTTGGGTACGGTCTGTGCCCAGTGTGGTTGGGTACAGTCTGTGCCCAGTGTGGTTGGGTACAGTCTGTGCCCAGTGTGGTTAGGGTACAGTCAATGCCCAGTGTGTTTTTTGGACAGTCTGTGCCAATGTGGTTGGGGTGCAGTCGATGCCCGGTGTGGTTGGGGTACAGTCTGTGCCCAGTGTGATTGGGGTAGAGTCAATGCCCAGTGTGGTTGGGGTACAGTCAGTGCCCAGTGTGGTTCGGGTACAGTCTGTGCCCAGTGTGGTTGGGGTACAGTCAATGACCAGTGTGGTTGGGATACAGTCAATGCCCAGTGTGGTTGGGATACAGTCAATGCCCAGTGTGGTTGGGTACAGTCTGTGCCCAGTGTGGTTGGGGTTCAGTCTGTGCCCAGTGTGGTTGGGTTACAGTTAGTGCCCAGTGTGATAGGGGTACAGTCATTGCCCAGTGTGGTTGGGGTACAGTCTGTGCCCAGTGTGGTTGGGGTACAGTCAGTGACCAGTGTGGTTGGGATACAGTCAATGCCCAGTGTGGTTGGGATACAGTCAGTGCCCAGTGTGGTTGGGGACAGTCTGTGCCCAGTGTGGTTGGGGTACAGTCTGTGCCCAGTGTGGTTGGGGTACAGTCAGTGCCCAATGTGGTTGGGGTACAGTCAGTGCCCAGTGTGGTTGGGGTACAGTCAATGGCCAGTGTGCTTGGGATACAGTCAATGCCCATTGTGGTTGGGGACAGTCTGTGCCCAGTGTGGTTTGGGTACAGTCTGTGCCCAGTGTGGTTGGGGTACAGTCTGTGCCCAGTGTGGTTGGGGTACAGTCAATGCCCAGTGTGGTTGGGGTACAGTATGTGCCCAGTGTGGTAGGGGTACAGTCAATACCCAGTGTGGTTGGGGTACAGTCTGTGCAGAGTGTTGTTGGGGTACAGTCTGTGCCCAGTGTGGTTGGGGTACAGTTTGTGCCCAGTGTGGTTGGGGTACAGTCTGTGCCCAGTGTTGTTGGGTACAGTCAGTGCCCAGTGTGGTCGGGGTACAGTCTGTGCCCAGTGTGGTCGGGGTACAGTCAGTGCCCAGTGTGGTTGGGGTACAGTCTGTGCCCAGTGTGGCTGGGGTACAGTCTGTGCCCAGTGTGGTTGGGTTACAGTCAGTGCCCAGTGTGGTTGGGGTACAGTCAGTGCCCAGTGTGGTTGGGGTACAGTCAACGGCCAGTGTGCTTGGGATACAGTCAATGCCCAGTGTGGTTGGGGAGTCTGTGCCCAGTGTGTTTGGGGTACAGTCAGTGCCCAGTGTGGTTGGGGTACAGTCTGTGCCCAGTGTGGTTGGGTACAGTCTGTGCCCAGTGTGGTTGGGTACAGTCTGTGCCCAGTGTGGTTGGGGTACAGTCTGTGCCCAGTGTGGTTGGGTTACAGTCAGTGCCCAGTGTGGTTGGGGTACAGTCAGTGCTCAGTGTGGTTGGGGTGCAGTCTGTGCCCAGTGTGATTGGGGTACAGTCAATGCCCAGTGTGGTTGGGGTACAGTCTGTGCCCAGTGTGGCTGGGGTACAGTCAATGACCAGTGTGTATGGGATACAGTCAATGCCCAGTGTGGTTGGGGACAGTCAGTGCCCAGTGTGTTTGGGGTACAGTCAGTGCCCAGTGTGGTTGGGGACAGTCTGTGCCCAGTGTGGCTGGGGTACAGTCTGTGCCCAGTGTGGTTGGGGTACAGTCTGTACCCAGTGTGGTTGGGGTACAGTCAGTGCCCAGTGTGGTTGGGGTACAGTCAGTGCCCAGTGTGGTTGGGGTACAGTCAGTGCCCAGTGTGTTTGGGGTACAGTCTGTGCCCAGTGTGTTTGGGGTACAGTCAGTGCCCAGTGATTTGGGGTACAGTCAGTGCCCAGTGTGGTTGGGGACAGTCTGTGCCCAGTGTGGTTGGGGTACAGTCTGTGCCCAGTGTTGTTGGGGTACAGTCAGTGCCCAGTGTGGTTGGGGTACAATCAGTGCCCAGTGTGGTTGGGGTACAGTCAGTGCCAAGTGTGTTTGGGGTACAGTCTGTGCCCAGTGTGGTTGGGGTACAGTCTGTGCCCAGTCTGGTTGGGGCAAAGTCAATGCCCAGTGTGGTTGGGGTACAGTCAGCGCCCAGTGTGGTTGGGGACAGTCTGTGCCCAGTGTGGTTGGGGTACAGTCTGTGCCCAGTGTGGTTGGGGTACAGTCTGTGCCCAGTGTGGTTGGGGTACAGTCAGTGCCCAGTGTGGTTGGGGTACAATCAGTGCCCAGTGTGGTTGGGGTACAGTCAGTGCCCAGTGTGTTTGGGGTACAGTCTGTGCCCAGTGTGGTTGGGGTACAGTCTGTGCCCAGTCTGGTTGGGGTACAGTCTGTGCCCAGTCTGGTTGGGTACAGTCTATGCCCAGTATGTTTGGGGTACAGTCAGTGCCCAGTGTGGTTGGGGTACAGTCTGTGACCAGTGTTGTTGGGTACAGTCTGTGCCCAGTGTGGTCGGGGTACAGTCTGTGCCCAGGGTGGTCGGGGTACAGTCTGTGTCCAGTGTGTTTGGGGTACAGTCAGTGCTCAGTGTGGTTGGGATACAGTCAATGCCCAGTGTGGTTGGGGACAGTCTGTGCCCAGTGTGGTTGGATACAGTCTGTGCCCAGTGTTTGGGTACAGTCTGTGCCCAGTGTGGTTGGGGTACAGTCTGTGCCCAGTGTTTGTGTACAGTCTGTGCCCAGTGTGGTTGGGGGACTGTCAGTGCCCAGTGTGGTTGGGTGCAGTCTGTGCCCAGTGTGGTTGGGGTACAGTCTGTGCCCAGTGTGGTTGGGTACAGTCTCTGCCCAGTGTGGTTGGGTACAGTCTGTGCCCAGTGTGGTTGGGGTACAGTCAGTGCCCAGTGTGGTTGGGGTACAGTCAATGCCCAGTGTGGTTGGGGTACAGTCAATGCCCAGTGTGGTTGGTGGACAGTCAGTGCCCAGTGTGGTTGGGGGACAGTCTGTGCCCAGTGTAGTTGGGCTACAGTCTGTGCCCAGCGCTTGGGTACAGTCTGTGCCCAGTGTCTGGGGTACAGTCTGTGCCCAGTGTGTTTGGGGTACAGTCTGCGCCCAGTGTGTTTGGGGTACAGTCTGCACCCAGTGTTTTTGGGGTACAGTCTGCGCCCAGTGTGTTTGGGGTACAGTCTGCGCCCAGTGTGTTTGGGGTACAGTCTGCGCCCAGTGTGTTTGGGGTACAGTCAATGCCCAGTGTGGTTGGGGGACAGTCAGTGCCCAGTGTAGTTGGGGTACAGTCTGTGCCCAGTGTTTGGGTACAGTCTGTGCCCAGTGTTTGGGTACAGTCTGTGCCCAGTGTGGTTGGGGGACAGTCAGTGCCCAGTGTAGTTGGGGTACAGTCTGTGCCCAGTGTTTGGGTACAGTCTGTGCCCAGTGTTTGGGTACAGTCTGTGCCCAGTGTGGTTGGGTACAGTCTGTGCCCAGTGTGGTTGGGGTACAGTCGATTCCCAGTGTGTTTGGGGACAGTCTGTGCCCAGTGTGGTTGGGGTACAGTCTGTGCCCAGTGTGGTAGGGGTACAGTCAATGCCCAGTGTGGTCGGGGTACAGTCTGTGCCCAGTGTGGTTGGGGTACAGCCTGTGCCCAGTGTGGTAGGGGTACAGTCTGTGCCCAGTGTGGTAGGGGTACAGTCAATGCCCAGTGTGGTTGGGATACAGTCTGTGCCCAGTGTGGTTGGGGTACAGTCTGTGCCCAGTGTGGTTGGGGTACAGTCTGTGCCCAGTGTGGTAGGGGTACAGTCTGTGCCCAGTGTGGTAGGGGTACAGTCTGTGCCCAGTGTGGTTGGGGTACAGTCTGTGCACAGTGTGGTTGGGTACAGTCTGTGCCCAGTGTGGTTGGGGTACTGTCAGTGCCCAGTGTGGTTGGGTTACAGTCTGTGCCCAGTGTGGTTGGGGTACAGTCTGTGCCCAGTGTGGTTGGGTACAATCTGTGCCCAGTGTTGTTGGGGTACAGTCAATGCCCAGTGTGGTTGGGGTACAGTCGATGCCCAGTGTGGTTGGGAGGACAGTCGATGCCCAGTGTGGTTGGGGGGACAGTCTGTGCCCAGTGTGGTTGGGGTACAGTCTGTGCCCAGTGTGTTGGGGGACAGTCGATGCCCAGTGTGGTTGGGGTACAGTCTGTACCCAGTGTGGTTGGGGGACAGTCAATGCCCAGTGTGGTTGGGGTACAGTCTGTGCCCAGTGTGGTTGGGGTACAGTCAATGGCCAGTGTGGTTGGGATACAGTCAATGCCCAGTGTGGTTGGGGTACAGTCGGTGCCCAGTGTGGTTGGGGTACAGTCAATGGCCAGTGTGGTTGGGATACAGTCAGTGCCCAGTGTGGTTGGGGACAGTCTGTGCCCAGTGTGGTTGGGGTACAGTCAATGCCCAGTGTGGTTGGGGACAGTCTGTGCAGTGTGGTTGGGGACAGTCTGTGCCCAGTGTGGTTGGGGTACAGTCTGTGCCCACTGTGGGTGGGTTACAGTCAGTGCCCAATGTGGTAGGGGTACAGTCAATGCCCAGTGTGGTTGGGGTACAGTCAGTGCTCAGTGTGGTTGGGGTACAGTATGTGCCCAGTGTGATTGGGGTACAGTCAATGCCCAGTGTGGTTGGGGTACAGTCAGTGCCCAGTGTGGTTGGGGTACAGTCAATGCCCAGTGTGGTTGGGGTACAGTCAATGCCCAGTGTGGTTGGGGGACAGTCAGTGCCCAGTGTAGTTGGGCTACAGTCTGTGCCCAGTGTTTGGGTACAGTCTGTGCCCAGTGTTTGGGGTACAGTCTCTGCCCAGTGTGTTTGGGGTACAGTCTGCGCCCAGTGTGTTTGGGGTACAGTCTGCGCCCAGTGTGTTTGGGGTACAGTCTGCGCCCAGTGTGTTTGGGGTACAGTCTGCGCCCAGTGTGTTTGGGGTACAGTCTGCGCCCAGTGTGTTTGGGGTACAGTCAATGCCCAGTGTGGTTGGGGGACAGTCAGTGCCCAGTGTAGTTGGGGTACAGTCTGTGCCCAGTGTTTGGGTACAGTCTGTGCCCAGTGTTTGGGTACAGTCTGTGCCCAGTGTGGTTGGGGGACAGTCAGTGCCCAGTGTAGTTGGGGTACAGTCTGTGCCCAGTGTTTGGGTACAGTCTGTGCCCAGTGTTTGGGTACAGCCTGTGCCCAGTGTGGTTGGGTACAGTCTGTGCCCAGTGTGGTTGGGGTACAGTCGATTCCCAGTGTGTTTGGGGACAGTCTGTGCCCAGTGTGGTTGGGGTACAGTCGATGCCCAGTGTGTTTGGGAACAGTCTGTGCCCAGTGTGGCTGGGGTACAGTCGATGCCCAGTGTGGTTGGGGGGACAGTCTGTGCCCAGTGTGGTTGGGGTACAGTCTGTGCCCAGTGTGGTTGGGGGACAGTCGATGCCCAGTGTGGTTGGGGGACAGTCGATGCCCAGTGTGGTTGGGGTACAGTCTGTGCCCAGTGTGGTTGGGGTACAGTCTGTGCCCAGTGTTGTTGGGTACAGTCTGTGCCCAGTGTGGTCGGGGTACAGTCTGTGCCCAGGGTGGCCGGGGTACAGTCTGTGCCCAGTGTGGTTGGGGTACAGTCAATGCCCATTGTGGTTGGGGTACAGTCAATGGCCAGTGTGGTTGGGATACAGTCAATGCCCAGTGTGGTTGGGGACAGTCTGTGCCCAGTGTGGTTGGGGTACAGTCAATGCCCAGTGTGGTTGGGGACAGTCTGTGCCCAGTGTGGTTGGGGTACAGCCAGTGCCCAGTGTGGTTGGGGTACAGTCAGTGCCCAGTGTGGTTGGGGTACAGTCTATGCCCAGTGTGGTTGGGGTACAGTCTGTGCCCAGTGTGGTTGGGGTACAGTCTGTGCCCAGTGTGGATGGGGTACAGTCAATGCCCAGTGTGGTTGGGGTACAGTCTGTGCCCAGTGTGGTAGGGGTACAGTCAGTGCCCAGTGTGGTTGGGGTACAGTCTGTGCCCAGTGTGGTAGGGGTACAGTCTGTGCCCAGTGTGGTAGGGGTACAGTCAATGCCCAGTGTGGTTGGGGTACAGTCTGTGCCCATTGTGGTTGGGGTACAGTCTGTGCCCAGTGTGGTAGGGGTACAGTCAATGCCCAGTGTGGTTGGGGTACAGTCTGTGCCCAGTGGTTGGGTACAGTCTGTGCCCAGTGTGGTTGGGGTACTGTCAGTGCCCAGTGTGGTTGGGTTACAGTCTGTGCCCAGTGTGGTTGGGGTACAGTCTGTGCCCAGTGTGGTTGGGTACAATCTGTGCCCAGTGTGGTTGGGGTACAGTCAATGTCCAGTGTGGTTGGGGTACAGTCGATGCCCAGTGTGGTTGGGGGGACAGTCGATGCCCAGTGTGGTTGGGGGGACAGTCTGTGCCCAGTGTGTTGGGAGACAGTCGATGCCCAGTGTGGTTGGGGTACAGTCTGTACCCAGTGTTGTTGGGGGACAGTCAATGCCCAGTGTGGTTGGGGTACAGTCTGTGCCCAGTGTGGTTGGGGTACAGTCAATGGCCAGTGTGGTTGGGATACAGTCAATGCCCAGTGTGGTTGGGGTACAGTCGGTGCCCAGTGTGGTTGGGGTACAGTCAATGGCCAGTGTGGTTGGGATACAGTCAATGCCCAGTGTGGTTGGGGACAGTCTGTGCCCAGTGTGGTTGGGGTACAGTCAATGCCCAGTGTGGTTGGGGACAGTCTGTGCCCAGTGTGGTTGGGGACAGTCTGTGCCCAGTGTGGTTGGGGACAGTCTGTGCCCAGTGTGGTTGGGGTACAGTCTGTGCCCAGTGTGGTTGGGGTACAGTCTGTGCCCACTGTGGGTGGGTTACAGTCAGTGCCCAGTGTGGTAGGGGTACAGTCAATGCCCAGTGTGGTTGGGGTACAGTCAGTGCTCAGTGTGGTTGGGGTACAGTATGTGCCCAGTGTGATTGGGGTACAGTCAATGCCCAGTGTGGTTGGGGTACAGTCAGTGCCCAGTGTGGTCGGGGTACAGTCAGTGCCCAGTGTGGTCGGGGTACAGTCAGTGCCAAGTGTGGTTGGGGTACAGTCAGTGCCCAGTGTGGTTGGGGTACAGTCTGTGCCCAGTGTGTTTGGGGTACAGTCTGTGCCCAGTGTGTTTGGGGTACAGTCAGTGCCCAGTGATTTGGGGTACAGTCAGTGCCCAGTGTGGTTGGGGACAGCCTGTGCCCAGTGTGGTTGGGGTACAGTCTGCGCCCAGTGTGGTTGGGGCACAGTATGTGCCCAGTGTGGTAGGGGTACAGTCAGTGCCCAGTGTGGTTGGGGTACAGTCAGTGCCCAGTGTGGGTGGGGTACAGTCAGTGTCCAGTGTGGTTGGGGTACAGTCTGTGCCCAGTGTGTTTGGGGTACAGTCTGTGCCCAGTGTGGTTGGGGTACAGTCTGTGCCCAGTGTGGTTGGGGTACAGTCTGTGCCCAGTGTGGTTGGGTACAGTCTGTGCCCAGTGTGTTTGGGGTGCAGTCAGTGCCCAGTGTGGTTGGGGTACAGTCTGTGCCCAGTCTGGTTGGGTACAGTCTGTGCCCAGTGTGGTTGGGGTACAGTCAGTGCCCAGTGTGGTTGGGGTACTGCCTGTGCCCAGTGTGGTTGGGGTACAGTCTGTGCCCAGTGTTGTTGGGTACAGTCTGTGCCCAGTGTTGTTGGGTACAGTCTGTGCCCAGTGTGGTCGGGGTACAGTCTGTGCCCAGGGTGGTCGGGGTACAGTCTGTGCCCAGTGTGGTTGGGGCACAGTCTGTGCCCAGTGTGTTTGGGGTACAGTCTGTGCCCAGTGTTGTTGGGTACAGTCTGTGCCCAGTGTGGTTGGGGTACAGTCAATGCCCACTGTGGTTGGGGTACAGTCAGTGCCCAGTGTGGTTGGGGTACAGTCTATGCCCAGTGTGGTTGGGGTACAGTCTGTGCCCAGTGTGGTTGGGGTACAGTCTGTGCCCAGTGTGGATGGGGTACAGTCAATGCCCAGTGTGGTTGGGGTACAGTCTGTGCCCAGTGTGGTAGGGGTACAGTCAGTGCCCAGTGTGGTTGGGGTACAGTCTGTGCCCAGTGTGGTAGGGGTACAGTCTGTGCCCAGTGTGGTAGGGGTACAGTCAATGCCCAGTGTGGTTGGGGTACAGTCTGTGCCCATTGTGGTTGGGGTACAGTCTGTGCCCAGTGTGGTAGGGGTACAGTCAATGCCCAGTGTGGTTGGGGTACAGTCTGTGCCCAGTGTGGTTGGGTACAGTCTGTGCCCAGTGTGGTTGGGATACTGTCAGTGCCCAGTGTGGTTGGGTTACAGTCTGTGCCCAGTGTGGTTGGGGTACAGTCTGTGCCCAGTGTGGTTGGGTACAATCTGTGCCCAGTGTGGTTGGGGTACAGTCAATGCCCAGTGTGGTTGGGGTACAGTCGATGCCCAGTGTGGTTGGGGGGACAGTCGATGCCCAGTGTGGTTGGGGGGACAGTCTGTGCCCAGTGTGTTGGGAGACAGTCGATGCCCAGTGTGGTTGGGGTACAGTCTGTACCCAGTGTGGTTGGGGGACAGTCAATGCCCAGTGTGGTTGGGGTACAGTCTGTGCCCAGTGTGGTTGGGGTACAGTCAATGGCCAGTGTGGTTGGGATACAGTCAATGCCCAGTGTGGTTGGGGTACAGTCGGTGCCCAGTGTGGTTGGGGTACAGTCAATGGCCAGTGTGGTTGGGATACAGTCAATGCCCAGTGTGGTTGGGGACAGTCTGTGCCCAGTGTGGTTGGGGTACAGTCAATGCCCAGTGTGGTTGGGGACAGTCTGTGCCCAGTGTGGTTGGGGACAGTCTGTGCCCAGTGTGGTTGGGGTACAGTCTGTGCCCACTGTGGGTGGGTTACAGTCAGTGCCCAGTGTGGTAGGGGTACAGTCAATGCCCAGTGTGGTTGGGGTACAGTCAGTGCTCAGTGTGGTCGGGGTACAGTATGTGCCCAGTGTGATTGGGGTACAGTCAATGCCCAGTGTGGTTGGGGTACAGTCAATGGCCAGTGTGGTTGGGATACAGTCAATGCCCAGTGTGGTTGGGGACAGTCTGTGCCCAGTGTGGTTGGGGTACAGTCAATGCCCAGTGTGGTTGGGGACAGTCTGTGCCCAGTGTGGTTGGGGACAGTCTGTGCCCAGTGTGGTTGGGGTACAGTCTGTGCCCACTGTGGGTGGGTTACAGTCAGTGCCCAGTGTGGTAGGGGTACAGTCAATGCCCAGTGTGGTTGGGGTACAGTCAGTGCTCAGTGTGGTTGGGGTACAGTATGTGCCCAGTGTGATTGGGGTACAGTCAATGCCCAGTGTGGTTGGGGTACAGTCAGTGCCCAGTGTGGTTGGGGTACAGTCAGTGCCAAGTGTGGTTGGGGTACAGTCAGTGCCCAGTGTGGTTGGGGTACAGTCTGTGCCCAGTGTGTTTGGGGTACAGTCTGTGCCCAGTGTGTTTGGGGTACAGTCAGTGCCCAGTGATTTGGGGTACAGTCAGTGCCCAGTGTGGTTGGGGACAGCCTGTGCCCAGTGTGGTTGGGGTACAGTCTGCGCCCAGTGTGGTTGGGGTACAGTATGTGCCCAGTGTGGTAGGGGTACAGTCAGTGCCCAGTGTGGTTGGGGTACAGTCAGTGCCCAGTGTGGGTGGGGTACAGTCAGTGTCCAGTGTGGTTGGGGTACAGTCTGTGCCCAGTGTGTTTGGGGTACAGTCTGTGCCCAGTGTGGTTGGGGTACAGTCTGTGCCCAGTGTGGTTGGGGTACAGTCTGTGCCCAGTGTGGTTGGGTACAGTCTGTGCCCAGTGTGTTTGGGGTGCAGTCAGTGCCCAGTGTGGTTGGGGTACAGTCTGTGCCCAGTCTGGTTGGGTACAGTCTGTGCCCAGTGTGGTTGGGGTACAGTCAGTGCCCAGTGTGGTTGGGGTACTGCCTGTGCCCAGTGTGGTTGGGGTACAGTCTGTGCCCAGTGTTGTTGGGTACAGTCTGTGCCCAGTGTTGTTGGGTACAGTCTGTGCCCAGTGTGGTCGGGGTACAGTCTGTGCCCAGGGTGGTCGGGGTACAGTCTGTGCCCAGTGTGGTTGGGGCACAGTCTGTGCCCAGTGTGGTTGGGGTACAGTCTGTGCCCAGTGTTGTTGGGTACAGTCTGTGCCCAGTGTGGTGGGGGTACAGTCAATGCCCACTGTGGTTGGGGTACAGTCAGTGCCCAGTGTGGTTGGGGTACAGTCTATGCCCAGTGTGGTTGGGGTACAGTCTGTGCCCAGTGTGGTTGGGGTACAGTCTGTGCCCAGTGTGGATGGGGTACAGTCAATGCCCAGTGTGGTTGGGGTACAGTCTGTGCCCAGTGTGGTTGGGGTACAGTCTGTGCCCAGTGTGGTAGGGGTACAGTCAGTGCCCAGTGTGGTTGGGGTACAGTCTGTGCCCAGTGTGGTAGGGGTACAGTCTGTGCCCAGTGTGGTAGGGGTACAGTCAATGCCCAGTGTGGTTGGGGTACAGTCTGTGCCCATTGTGGTTGGGGTACAGTCTGTGCCCAGTGTGGTAGGGGTACAGTCAATGCCCAGTATGGTTGGGGTACAGTCTGTGCCCAGTGTGGTTGGGTACAGTCTGTGCCCAGTGTGGTTGGGGTACTGTCAGTGCCCAGTGTGGTTGGGTTACAGTCTGTGCCCAGTGTGGTTGGGGTACAGTCTGTGCCCAGTGTGGTTGGGTACAATCTGTGCCCAGTGTGGTTGGGGTACAGTCAATGCCCAGTGTGGTTGGGGTACAGTCGATGCCCAGTGTGGTTGGGGGGACAGTCGATGCCCAGTGTGGTTGGGGGGACAGTCTGTGCCCACTGTGTTGGGAGACAGTCGATGCCCAGTGTGGTTGGGGTACAGTCTGTACCCAGTGTGGTTGGGGGACAGTCAATGCCCAGTGTGGTTGGGGTACAGTCTGTGCCCAGTGTGGTTGGGGTACAGTCAATGGCCAGTGTGGTTGGGATACAGTCAATGCCCAGTGTGGTTGGGGTACAGTCGGTGCCCAGTGTGGTTGGGGTACAGTCAATGGCCAGTGTGGTTGGGATACAGTCAATGCCCAGTGTGGTTGGGGACAGTCTGTGCCCAGTGTGGTTGGGGTACAGTCAATGCCCAGTGTGGTTGGGGACAGTCTGTGCCCAGTGTGGTTGGGGACAGTCTGTGCCCAGTGTGGTTGGGGTACAGTCTGTGCCCACTGTGGGTGGGTTACAGTCAGTGCCCAGTGTGGTAGGGGTACAGTCAATGCCCAGTGTGGTTGGGGTACAGTCAGTTCTCAGTGTGGTTGGGGTACAGTATGTGCCCAGTGTGATTGGGGTACAGTCAATGCCCAGTGTGGTTGGGGTACAGTCAGTGCCCAGTGTGGTTGGGGTACAGTCAGTGCCCAGTGTGGTTGGGGTACAGTCTGTGCCCAGTGTGTTTGGGGTACAGTCTGTGCCCAGTGTGGTTGGGGTACAGTCTGTGCCCAGTGTTGTTGGGTACAGTCAGTGCCCAGTGTGGTGGGGGTACAGTCAATGCCCACTGTGGTTGGGGTACAGTCAGTGCCCAGTGTGGTTGGGGTACAGTCTATGCCCAGTGTGGTTGGGGTACAGTCTGTGCCCAGTGTGGTTGGGGTACAGTCTGTGCCCAGTGTGGATGGGGTACAGTCAATGCCCAGTGTGGTTGGGGTACAGTCTGTGCCCAGTGTGGTAGGGGTACAGTCAGTGCCCAGTGTGGTTGGGGTACAGTCTGTGCCCAGTGTGGTAGGGGTACAGTCTGTGCCCAGTGTGGTAGGGGTACAGTCAATGCCCAGTGTGGTTGGGGTACAGTCTGTGCCCATTGTGGTTGGGGTACAGTCTGTGCCCAGTGTGGTAGGGGTACAGTCAATGCCCAGTGTGGTTGGGGTACAGTCTGTGCCCAGTGTGGTTGGGTACAGTCTGTGCCCAGTGTGGTTGGGGTACTGTCAGTGCCCAGTGTGGTTGGGTTACAGTCTGTGCCCAGTGTGGTTGGGGTACAGTCTGTGCCCAGTGTGGTTGGGTACAATCTGTGCCCAGTGTGGTTGGGGTACAGTCAATGCCCAGTGTGGTTGGGGTACAGTCGATGCCCAGTGTGGTTGGGGGGACAGTCGATGCCCAGTGTGGTTGGGGGGACAGTCTGTGCCCAGTGTGTTGGGAGACAGTCGATGCCCAGTGTGGTTGGGGTACAGTCTGTACCCAGTGTGGTTGGGGGACAGTCAATGCCCAGTGTGGTTGGGGTACAGTCTGTGCCCAGTGTGGTTGGGGTACAGTCAATGGCCAGTGTGGTTGGGATACAGTCAATGCCCAGTGTGGTTGGGGTACAGTCGGTGCCCAGTGTGGTTGGGGTACAGTCAATGGCCAGTGTGGTTGGGATACAGTCAATGCCCAGTGTGGTTGGGGACAGTCTGTGCCCAGTGTGGTTGGGGTACAGTCAATGCCCAGTGTGGTTGGGGACAGTCTGTGCCCAGTGTGGTTGGGGACAGTCTGTGCCCAGTGTGGTTGGGGTACAGTCTGTGCCCACTGTGGGTGGGTTACAGTCAGTGCCCAGTGTGGTAGGGGTACAGTCAATGCCCAGTGTGGTTGGGGTACAGTCAGTGCTCAGTGTGGTTGGGGTACAGTATGTGCCCAGTGTGATTGGGGTACAGTCAATGCCCAGTGTGGTTGGGGTACAGTCAGTGCCCAGTGTGGTTGGGGCACAGTCAGTGCCCAGTGTGGTTGGGGTACAGTCTGTGCCCAGTGTGTTTGGGGTACAGTCTGTGCCCAGTGTGTTTGGGGTACAGTCAGTGCCCAGTGATTTGGGGTACAGTCAGTGCCCAGTGTGGTTGGGGTACAGTCAATGCCCACTGTGGTTGGGGTACAGTCAGTGCCCAGTGTGGTTGGGGTACAGTCTATGCCCAGTGTGGTTGGGGTACAGTCTGTGCCCAGTGTGGTTGGGGTACAGTCTGTGCCCAGTGTGGATGGGGTACAGTCAATGCCCAGTGTGGTTGGGGTACAGTCTGTGCCCAGTGTGGTAGGGGTACAGTCAGTGCCCAGTGTGGTTGGGGTACAGTCTGTGCCCAGTGTGGTAGGGGTACAGTCTGTGCCCAGTGTGGTAGGGATACAGTCAATGCCCAGTGTGGTTGGGGTACAGTCTGTGCCCATTGTGGTTGGGGTACAGTCTGTGCCCAGTGTGGTAGGGGTACAGTCAATGCCCAGTGTGGTTGGGGTACAGTCTGTGCCCAGTGTGGTTGGGTACAGTCTGTGCCCAGTGTGGTTGGGGTACTGTCAGTGCCCAGTGTGGTTGGGTTACAGTCTGTGCCCAGTGTGGTTGGGGTACAGTCTGTGCCCAGTGTGGTTGGGTACAATCTGTGCCCAGTGTGGTTGGGGTACAGTCAATGCCCAGTGTGGTTGGGGTACAGTCGATGCCCAGTGTGGTTGGGGGGACAGTCGATGCCCAGTGTGGTTGGGGGGACAGTCTGTGCCCAGTGTGTTGGGAGACAGTCGATGCCCAGTGTGGTTGGGGTACAGTCTGTACCCAGTGTGGTTGGGGGACAGTCAATGCCCAGTGTGGTTGGGGTACAGTCTGTGCCCAGTGTGGTTGGGGTACAGTCAATGGCCAGTGTGGTTGGGATACAGTCAATGCCCAGTGTGGTTGGGGTACAGTCGGTGCCCAGTGTGGTTGGGGTACAGTCAATGGCCAGTGTGGTTGGGATACAGTCAATGCCCAGTGTGGTTGGGGACAGTCTGTGCCCAGTGTGGTTGGGGTACAGTCAATGCCCAGTGTGGTTGGGGACAGTCTGTGCCCAGTGTGGTTGGGGACAGTCTGTGCCCAGTGTGGTTGGGGTACAGTCTGTGCCCACTGTGGGTGGGTTACAGTCAGTGCCCAGTGTGGTAGGGGTACAGTCAATGCCCAGTGTGGTTGGGGTACAGTCAGTGCTCAGTGTGGTTGGGGTACAGTATGTGCCCAGTGTGATTGGGGTACAGTCAATGCCCAGTGTGGTTGGGGTACAGTCAGTGCCCAGTGTGGTTGGGGTACAGTCAGTGCCAAGTGTGGTTGGGGTACAGTCAGTGCCCAGTGTGGTTGGGGTACAGTCTGTGCCCAGTGTGTTTGGGGTACAGTCTGTGCCCAGTGTGTTTGGGGTACAGTCAGTGCCCAGTGATTTGGGGTACAGTCAGTGCCCAGTGTGGTTGGGGACAGCCTGTGCCCAGTGTGGTTGGGGTACAGTCTGCACCCAGTGTGGTTGGGGTACAGTATGTGCCCAGTGTGGTAGGGGTACAGTCAGTGCCCAGCGTGGTTGGGGTACAGTCAGTGCCCAGTGTGGGTGGGGTACAGTCAGTGTCCAGTGTGGTTGGGGTACAGTCTGTGCCCAGTGTGTTTGGGGTACAGTCTGTGCCCAGTGTGGTTGGGGTACAGTCTGTGCCCAGTGTGGTTGGGGTACAGTCTGTGCCCAGTGTGGTTGGGGTACAGTCTGTGCCCAGTGTGGTTGGGTACAGTCTGTGCCCAGTGTGGTTGGGGTACAGTCAGTGCCCAGTGTGGTTGGGGTACAGTATGTGCCCAGTGTGGTTGGGGCACAGTCTGTGCCCAGTGTGGTTGGGGTACAGTCTGTGCCCAGTTGTGTTGGGTACAGTCTGTGCCCAGTGTGGTTGGGGTACAGTCAATTCCCACTGTGGTTGGGGTACAGTCAGTGCCCAGTGTGGTTGGGGTACAGTCTATGCCCAGTGTGGTTGGGGTACAGTCTGTGCCCAGTGTGGTTGGGGTACAGTCTGTGCCCAGTGTGGATGGGGTACAGTCAATGCCCAGTGTGGTTGGGGTACAGTCTGTGCCCAGTGTGGTAGGGGTACAGTCAGTGCCCAGTGTGGTTGGGGTACAGTCTGTGCCCAGTGTGGTAGGGGTACAGTCTGTGCCCAGTGTGGTAGGGGTACAGTCAATGCCCAGTGTGGTTGGGGTACAGTCTGTGCCCATTGTGGTTGGGGTACAGTCTGTGCCCAGTGTGGTAGGGGTACAGTCAATGCCCAGTGTGGTTGGGGTACAGTCTGTGCCCAGTGTGGTTGGGTACAGTCTGTGCCCAGTGTGGTTGGGGTACTGTCAGTGCCCAGTGTGGTTGGGTTACAGTCTGTGCCCAGTGTGGTTGGGGTACAGTCTGTGCCCAGTGTGGTTGGGTACAAACTGTGCCCAGTGTGGTTGGGGTACAGTCAATGCCCAGTGTGGTTGGGGTACAGTCGATGCCCAGTGTGGTTGGGGGGACAGTCGATGCCCAGTGTGGTTGGGGGGACAGTCTGTGCCCAGTGTGTTGGGAGACAGTCGATGCCCAGTGTGGTTGGGGTACAGTCTGTACCCAGTGTGGTTGGGGGACAGTCAATGCCCAGTGTGGTTGGGGTACAGTCTGTGCCCAGTGTGGTTGGGGTACAGTCAATGGCCAGTGTGGTTGGGATACAGTCAATGCCCAGTGTGGTTGGGGTACAGTCGGTGCCCAGTGTGGTTGGGGTACAGTCAATGGCCAGTGTGGTTGGGATACAGTCAATGCCCAGTGTGGTTGGGGACAGTCTGTGCCCAGTGTGGTTGGGGTACAGTCAATGCCCAGTGTGGTTGGGGACAGTCTGTGCCCAGTGTGGTTGGGGACAGTCTGTGCCCAGTGTGGTTGGGGTACAGTCTGTGCCCACTGTGGGTGGGTTACAGTCAGTGCCCAGTGTGGTAGGGGTACAGTCAATGCCCAGTGTGGTTGGGGTACAGTCAGTGCTCAGTGTGGTTGGGGTACAGTATGTGCCCAGTGTGATTGGGGTACAGTCAATGCCCAGTGTGGTTGGGGTACAGTCAGTGCCCAGTGTGGTTGGGGTACAGTCAGTGCCAAGTGTGGTTGGGGTACAGTCAGTGCCCAGTGTGGTTGGGGTACAGTCTGTGCCCAGTGTGTTTGGCGTACAGTCTGTGCCCAGTGTGTTTGGGGTACAGTCAGTGCCCAGTGATTTGGGGTACAGTCAGTGCCCAGTGTGGTTGGGTACAGCCTGTGCCCAGTGTGGTTGGGGTACAGTCTGCGCCCAGTGTGGTTGGGGTACAGTATGTGCCCAGTGTGGTAGGGGTACAGTCAGTGCCCAGTGTGGTTGGGGTACAGTCAGTGCCCAGTGTGGGTGGGGTACAGTCAGTGTCCAGTGTGGTTGGGGTACAGTCTGTGCCCAGTGTGTTTGGGGTACAGTCTGTGCCCAGTGTGGTTGGGGTACAGTCTGTGCCCAGTGTGGTTGGGGTACAGTCTGTGCCCAGTGTGGTTGGGGTACAGTCTGTGCCCAGTGTGGTTGGGGTACAGTCAGTGCCCAGTGTGGTTGGGGTACAGTCTGTGCCCAGTGTGGTTGGGGTACAGTCTGTGCCCAGTGTTGTTGGGTACAGTCTGTGCCCAGTGTTGTTGGGTACAGTCTGTGCCCAGTGTGGTCGGGGTACAGTCTGTGCCCAGGGTGGTCGGGGTACAGTCTGTGCCCAGTGTGGTTGGGGTACAGTCTGTGCCCAGTGTTGTTGGGTACAGTCTGTGCCCAGTGTGGTTGGGGTACAGTCAATGCCCACTGTGGTTGGGGTACAGTCAGTGCTCAGTGTGGTTGGGATACAGTCAATGCCCAGTGTGGTTGGGGACAGTCTGTGCCCAGTGTGGTTGGGTACAGTCTGTGCCCAGTGTTTGGGTACAGTCTGTGCCCAGTGTGGTTGGGGTACAGTCTGTGCCCAGTGTTTGGGTACAGTCTGTGCCCAGTGTGGTTGGGGGACAGTCAGTGCCCAGTGTGGTTGGGGTACAGTCAATGCCCAGTGTGGTTGGGGTACAGTCTGTGCCCAGTGTGGTTGGGTACAGTCTGTGCCCAGTGTGGTTGGGTACAGTCTGTGCCCAGTGTGGTTGGGGTACAGTCGATTCCCAGTGTGTTTGGGGACAGTCTGTGCCCAGTGTGGTTGGGGTACAGTCGATGCCCAGTGTGTTTGGGAACAGTCTGTGCCCAGTGTGGTTGGGGTACAGTCGATGCCCAGTGTGGTTGGGGGGGACAGTCGATGCCCAGTGTGGTTGGGGGGACAGTCTGTGCCCAGTGTGGTTGGGGTACAGTCTGTGCCCAGTGTGGTTGGGGTACAGTCAATGCCCAGTGTGGTTGGGGACAGTCTGTGCCCAGTGTGGTTGGGGACAGTCTGTGCCCAGTGTGGTTGGGGTACAGTCTGTGCCCACTGTGGGTGGGTTACAGTCAGTGCCCAATGTGGTAGGGGTACAGTCAATGCCCAGTGTGGTTGGGGTACAGTCAGTGCTCAGTGTGGTTGGGGTACAGTATGTGCCCAGTGTGATTGGGGTACAGTCAATGCCCAGTGTGGTTGGGGTACAGTCAGTGCCCAGTGTGGTTGGGTACAGTCTGTGCCCAGTGTTGTTGGGTACAGTCTGTGCCCAGTGTGGTCGGGGTACAGTCTGTGCCCAGGGTGGTCGGGGTACAGTCTGTGCCCAGTGTGGTTGGGGCACAGTCTGTGCCCAGTGTGGTTGGGGTACAGTCTGTGCCCAGTGTTGTTGGGCAGTCTGTGCCCAGTGTGGTTGGGGTACAGTCAATGCCCACTGTGGTTGGGGTACAGTCAGTGCTCAGTGTGGTTGGGATACAGTCAATGCCCAGTGTGGTTGGGGACAGTCTGTGCCCAGTGTGGTTGGGTACAGTCTGTGCCCAGTGTTTGGGTACAGTCTGTGCCCAGTGTGGTTGGGGTACAGTCTGTGCCCAGTGTGGTTGGGGTACAGTCTGTGCCCAGTGTGGTTGGGTACAGTCTGTGCCCAGTGTGGTTGGGTACAGTCTGTGCCCAGTGTGGTTGGGGTACAGTCAGTGCCCAGTGTGGTTGGGGTACAGTCAATGCCCAGTGTGGTTGGGGTACAGTCAATGCCCAGTGTGGTTGGGGGACAGTCAGTGCCCAGTGTGGTTGGGGGACAGTCAGTGCCCAGTGTTTGGGTACAGTCTGTGCCCAGTGTTTGGGGTACAGTCTGTGCCCAGTGTTTGGGGTACAGTCTGTGCCCAGTGTTTGGGGTACAGTCTGTGCCCAGTGTGTTTGGGGCACAGTCTGCGCCCAGTGTGTTTGGGGTTCAGTCTGTGCCCAGTGTTTGGGTACAGTCTGTGCCCAGTGTGGTTGGGGTACAGTCGATTCCCAGTGTGGTTGGGGTACAGTCTGCGCCCAGTGTGGTTGGGGTACAGTATGTGCCCAGTGTGGTAGGGGTACAGTCAGTGCCCAGTGTGGTTGGGGTACAGTCAGTGCCCAGTGTGGGTGGGGTACAGTCAGTGTCCAGTGTGGTTGGGGTACAGTCTGTGCCCAGTGTGTTTGGGGTACAGTCTGTGCCCAGTGTGGTTGGGGTACAGTCTGTGCCCAGTGTGGTTGGGGTACAGTCTGTGCCCAGTGTGGTTGGGTACAGTCTGTGCCCAGTGTGGTTGGGGTACAGTCAGTGCCCAGTGTGGTTGGGGTACAGTCTGTGCCCAGTGTGGTTGGGGTACAGTCTGTGCCCAGTGTTGTTGGGTACAGTCTGTGCCCAGTGTTGTTGGGTACAGTCTGTGCCCAGTGTGGTCGGGGTACAGTCTGTGCCCAGGGTGGTCGGGGTACAGTCTGTGCCCAGTGTGGTTGGGGTACAGTCTGTGCCCAGTGTTGTTGGGTACAGTCTGTGCCCAGTGTGGTTGGGGTACAGTCAGTGCCCACTGTGGTTGGGGTACAGTCAGTGCTCAGTGTGGTTGGGATACAGTCAATGCCCAGTGTGGTTGGGGACAGTCTGTGCCCAGTGTGGTTGGGTACAGTCTGTGCCCAGTGTTTGGGTACAGTCTGTGCCCAGTGTGGTTGGGGTACAGTCTGTGCCCAGTGTTTGGGTACAGTCTGTGCCCAGTGTGGTTGGGGGACAGTCAGTGCCCAGTGTGGTTGGGGTACAGTCAATGCCCAGTGTGGTTGGGGTACAGTCTGTGCCCAGTGTGGTTGGGTACAGTCTGTGCCCAGTGTGGTTGGGTACAGTCTGTGCCCAGTGTGGTTGGGGTACAGTCGATTCCCAGTGTGTTTGGGGACAGTCTGTGCCCAGTGTGGTTGGGGTACAGTCGATGCCCAGTGTGTTTGGGAACAGTCTGTGCCCAGTGTGGTTGGGGTACAGTCGATGCCCAGTGTGGTTGGGGGGGACAGTCGATGCCCAGTGTGGTTGGGGGGACAGTCTGTGCCCAGTGTGGTTGGGGTACAGTCTGTGCCCAGTGTGGTTGGGGTACAGTCAATGCCCAGTGTGGTTGGGGACAGTCTGTGCCCAGTGTGGTTGGGGACAGTCTGTGCCCAGTGTGGTTGGGGTACAGTCTGTGCCCACTGTGGGTGGGTTACAGTCAGTGCCCAATGTGGTAGGGGTACAGTCAATGCCCAGTGTGGTTGGGGTACAGTCAGTGCTCAGTGTGGTTGGGGTACAGTATGTGCCCAGTGTGATTGGGGTACAGTCAATGCCCAGTGTGGTTGGGGTACAGTCAGTGCCCAGTGTGGTTGGGTACAGTCTGTGCCCAGTGTTGTTGGGTACAGTCTGTGCCCAGTGTGGTCGGGGTACAGTCTGTGCCCAGGGTGGTCGGGGTACAGTCTGTGCCCAGTGTGGTTGGGGCACAGTCTGTGCCCAGTGTGGTTGGGGTACAGTCTGTGCCCAGTGTTGTTGGGCAGTCTGTGCCCAGTGTGGTTGGGGTACAGTCAATGCCCACTGTGGTTGGGGTACAGTCAGTGCTCAGTGTGGTTGGGATACAGTCAATGCCCAGTGTGGTTGGGGACAGTCTGTGCCCAGTGTGGTTGGGTACAGTCTGTGCCCAGTGTTTGGGTACAGTCTGTGCCCAGTGTGGTTGGGGTACAGTCTGTGCCCAGTGTGGTTGGGGTACAGTCTGTGCCCAGTGTGGTTGGGTACAGTCTGTGCCCAGTGTGGTTGGGTACAGTCTGTGCCCAGTGTGGTTGGGGTACAGTCAGTGCCCAGTGTGGTTGGGGTACAGTCAATGCCCAGTGTGGTTGGGGTACAGTCAATGCCCAGTGTGGTTGGGGGACAGTCAGTGCCCAGTGTGGTTGGGGGACAGTCAGTGCCCAGTGTTTGGGTACAGTCTGTGCCCAGTGTTTGGGGTACAGTCTGTGCCCAGTGTTTGGGGTACAGTCTGTGCCCAGTGTTTGGGGTACAGTCTGTGCCCAGTGTGTTTGGGGCACAGTCTGCGCCCAGTGTGTTTGGGGTTCAGTCTGTGCCCAGTGTTTGGGTACAGTCTGTGCCCAGTGTGGTTGGGGTACAGTCGATTCCCAGTGTGTTTGGGGACAGTCTGTGCCCAGTGTGGTTGGGGTACAGTCGATGCCCAGTGTGTTTGGGAACAGTCTGTGCCCAGTGTGGTTGGGGTACAGTCGATGCCCAGTGTGGTTGGGGGGGACAGTCGATGCCCAGTGTGGTTGGGGGGACAGTCTGTGCCCAGTGTGGTTGGGGTACAGTCTGTGCCCAGTGTGGTTGGGGTACAGTCAATGCCCAGTGTGGTTGGGGACAGTCTGTGCCCAGTGTGGTTGGGGACAGTCTGTGCCCAGTGTGGTTGGGGTACAGTCTGTGCCCACTGTGGGTGGGTTACAGTCAGTGCCCAATGTGGTAGGGGTACAGTCAATGCCCAGTGTGGTTGGGGTACAGTCAGTACTCAGTGTGGTTGGGGTACAGTATGTGCCCAGTGTGATTGGGGTACAGTCAATGCCCAGTGTGGTTGGGGTACAGTCAGTGCCCAGTGTGGTTGGGGTACAGTCAATGCCCAGTGTGGTTGGGGTACAGTCAATGCCCAGTGTGGTTGGGGGACAGTCAGTGCCCAGTGTGGTTGGGGGACAGTCAGTGCCCAGTGTAGTTGGGCTACAGTCTGTGCCCAGTGTTTGGGTACAGTCTGTGCCCAGTGTTTGGGGTACAGTCTCTGCCCAGTGTGTTTGGGGTACAGTCTGCGCCCAGTGTGTTTGGGGTACAGTCTGCGCCCAGTGTGTTTGGGGTACAGTCTGCGCCCAGTGTGTTTGGGGTACAGTCTGTGCCCAGTGTGTTTGGGGTACAGTCTGCGCCCAGTGTGTTTGGGGTACAGTCAATGCCCAGTGTGGTTGGGGGACAGTCAGTGCCCAGTGTAGTTGGGGTACAGTCTGTGCCCAGTGTTTGGGTACAGTCTGTGCCCAGTGTTTGGGTACAGTCTGTGCCCAGTGTGGTTGGGGGACAGTCAGTGCCCAGTGTAGTTGGGGTACAGTCTGTGCCCAGTGTTTGGGTACAGTCTGTGCCCAGTGTTTGGGTACAGCCTGTGCCCAGTGTGGTTGGGTACAGTCTGTGCCCAGTGTGGTTGGGGTACAGTCGATTCCCAGTGTGTTTGGGGACAGTCTGTGCCCAGTGTGGTTGGGGTACAGTCGATGCCCAGTGTGTTTGGTAACAGTCTGTGCCCAGTGTGGCTGGGGTACAGTCGATGCCCAGTGTGGTTGGGGGGACAGTCTGTGCCCAGTGTGGTTGGGGGGACAGTCTGTGCCCAGTGTGGTTGGGGTACAGTCTGTGCCCAGTGTGGTTGGGGGACAGTCGATGCCCAGTGTGGTTGGGGGACAGTCGATGCCCAGTGTGGTTGGGGTACAGTCTGTTCCCAGTGTGGTTGGGGTACAGTCTGTGCCCAGTGTTGTTGGGTACAGTCTGTGCCCAGTGTGGTCGGGGTACAGTCTGTGCCCAGGGTGGCCGGGGTACAGTCTGTGCCCAGTGTGGTTGGGGTACAGTCAATGCCCATTGTGGTTGGGGTACAGTCAATGGCCAGTGTGGTTGGGATACAGTCAATGCCCAGTGTGGTTGGGGACAGTCTGTGCCCAGTGTGGTTGGGGTACAGTCTGTGCCCAGTGTTTGGGTACAGTCTGTGCCCAGTGTGGTTGGGGGACAGTCAGTGCCCAGTGTGGTTGGGGTACAGTCAATGCCCAGTGTGGTTGGGGTACAGTCTGTGCCCAGTGTGGTTGGGTACAGTCTGTGCCCAGTGTGGTTGGGTACAGTCTGTGCCCAGTGTGGTTGGGGTACAGTCGATTCCCAGTGTGTTTGGGGACAGTCTGTGCCCAGTGTGGTTGGGGTACAGTCGATGCCCAGTGTGTTTGGGAACAGTCTGTGCCCAGTGTGGTTGGGGTACAGTCGATGCCCAGTGTGGTTGGGGGGGACAGTCGATGCCCAGTGTGGTTGGGGGGACAGTCTGTGCCCAGTGTGGTTGGGGTACAGTCTGTGCCCAGTGTGGTTGGGGTACAGTCAATGCCCAGTGTGGTTGGGGTACAGTCTGTGCCCAGTGTGTTTGGGGTACAGTCTGTGCCCAGTGTGTTTGGGGTACAGTCAGTGCCCAGTGATTTGGGGTACAGTCAGTGCCCAGTGTGGTTGGGGACAGCCTGTGCCCAGTGTGGTTGGGGTACAGTCTGCGCCCAGTGTGGTTGGGGTACAGTATGTGCCCAGTGTGGTAGGGGTACAGTCAGTGCCCAGTGTGGTTGGGGTACAGTCAGTGCCCAGTGTGGGTGGGGTACAGTCAGCGTCCAGTGTGGTTGGGGTACAGTCTGTGCCCAGTGTGTTTGGGGTACAGTCTGTGCCCAGTGTGGTTGGGGTACAGTCTGTGCCCAGTGTGGTTGGGGTACAGTCTGTGCCCAGTGTGGTTGGGTACAGTCTGTGCCCAGTGTGTTTGGGGTGCAGTCAGTGCCCAGTGTGTTTGGGGTACAGTCTGTGCCCAGTCTGGTTGGGTACAGTCTGTGCCCAGTGTGGTTGGGGTACAGTCAGTGCCCAGTGTGGTTGGGGTACTGCCTGTGCCCAGTGTGGTTGGGGTACAGTCTGTGCCCAGTGTTGTTGGGTACAGTCTGTGCCCAGTGTTGTTGGGTACAGTCTGTGCCCAGTGTGGTCGGGGTACAGTCTGTGCCCAGGGTGGTCGGGGTACAGTCTGTGCCCAGTGTGGTTGGGGCACAGTCTGTGCCCAGTGTGTTTGGGGTACAGTCTGTGCCCAGTGTTGTTGGGTACAGTCTGTGCCCAGTGTGGTTGGGGTACAGTCAATGCCCACTGTGGTTGGGGTACAGTCAGTGCCCAGTGTGGTTGGGGTACAGTCTATGCCCAGTGTGGTTGGGGTACAGTCTGTGCCCAGTGTGGTTGGGGTACAGTCTGTGCCCAGTGTGGATGGGGTACAGTCAATGCCCAGTGTGGTTGGGGTACAGTCTGTGCCCAGTGTGGTAGGGGTACAGTCAGTGCCCAGTGTGGTTGGGGTACAGTCTGTGCCCAGTGTGGTAGGGGTACAGTCTGTGCCCAGTGTGGTAGGGGTACAGTCAATGCCCAGTGTGGTTGGGGTACAGTCTGTGCCCATTGTGGTTGGGGTACAGTCTGTGCCCAGTGTGGTAGGGGTACAGTCAATGCCCAGTGTGGTTGGGGTACAGTCTGTGCCCAGTGTGGTTGGGTACAGTCTGTGCCCAGTGTGGTTGGGATACTGTCAGTGCCCAGTGTGGTTGGGTTACAGTCTGTGCCCAGTGTGGTTGGGGTACAGTCTGTGCCCAGTGTGGTTGGGTACAATCTGTGCCCAGTGTGGTTGGGGTACAGTCAATGCCCAGTGTGGTTGGGGTACAGTCGATGCCCAGTGTGGTTGGGGGGACAGTCGATGCCCAGTGTGGTTGGGGGGACAGTCTGTGCCCAGTGTGTTGGGAGACAGTCGATGCCCAGTGTGGTTGGGGTACAGTCTGTACCCAGTGTGGTTGGGGGACAGTCAATGCCCAGTGTGGTTGGGGTACAGTCTGTGCCCAGTGTGGTTGGGGTACAGTCAATGGCCAGTGTGGTTGGGATACAGTCAATGCCCAGTGTGGTTGGGGTACAGTCGGTGCCCAGTGTGGTTGGGGTACAGTCAATGGCCAGTGTGGTTGGGATACAGTCAATGCCCAGTGTGGTTGGGGACAGTCTGTGCCCAGTGTGGTTGGGGTACAGTCAATGCCCAGTGTGGTTGGGGACAGTCTGTGCCCAGTGTGGTTGGGGACAGTCTGTGCCCAGTGTGGTTGGGGTACAGTCTGTGCCCACTGTGGGTGGGTTACAGTCAGTGCCCAGTGTGGTAGGGGTACAGTCAATGCCCAGTGTGGTTGGGGTACAGTCAGTGCTCAGTGTGGTCGGGGTACAGTATGTGCCCAGTGTGATTGGGGTACAGTCAATGCCCAGTGTGGTTGGGGTACAGTCAATGGCCAGTGTGGTTGGGATACAGTCAATGCCCAGTGTGGTTGGGGACAGTCTGTGCCCAGTGTGGTTGGGGTACAGTCAATGCCCAGTGTGGTTGGGGACAGTCTGTGCCCAGTGTGGTTGGGGACAGTCTGTGCCCAGTGTGGTTGGGGTACAGTCTGTGCCCACTGTGGGTGGGTTACAGTCAGTGCCCAGTGTGGTAGGGGTACAGTCAATGCCCAGTGTGGTTGGGGTACAGTCAGTGCTCAGTGTGGTTGGGGTACAGTATGTGCCCAGTGTGATTGGGGTACAGTCAATGCCCAGTGTGGTTGGGGTACAGTCAGTGCCCAGTGTGGTTGGGGTACAGTCAGTGCCAAGTGTGGTTGGGGTACAGTCAGTGCCCAGTGTGGTTGGGGTACAGTCTGTGCCCAGTGTGTTTGGGGTACAGTCTGTGCCCAGTGTGTTTGGGGTACAGTCAGTGCCCAGTGATTTGGGGTACAGTCAGTGCCCAGTGTGGTTGGGGACAGCCTGTGCCCAGTGTGGTTGGGGTACAGTCTGCGCCCAGTGTGGTTGGGGTACAGTATGTGCCCAGTGTGGTAGGGGTACAGTCAGTGCCCAGTGTGGTTGGGGTACAGTCAGTGCCCAGTGTGGGTGGGGTACAGTCAGTGCCCAGTGTGGGTGGGGTACAGTCAGTGTCCAGTGTGGTTGGGGTACAGTCTGTGCCCAGTGTGGTTGGGGTACAGTCTGTGCCCAGTGTGGTTGGGGTACAGTCTGTGCCCAGTGTGGTTGGGGTACAGTCTGTGCCCAGTGTGGTTGGGTACAGTCTGTGCCCAGTGTGTTTGGGGTGCAGTCAGTGCCCAGTGTGGTTGGGGTACAGTCTGTGCCCAGTCTGGTTGGGTACAGTCTGTGCCCAGTGTGGTTGGGGTACAGTCAGTGCCCAGTGTGGTTGGGGTACTGCCTGTGCCCAGTGTGGTTGGGGTACAGTCTGTGCCCAGTGTTGTTGGGTACAGTCTGTGCCCAGTGTTGTTGGGTACAGTCTGTGCCCAGTGTGGTCGGGGTACAGTCTGTGCCCAGGGTGGTCGGGGTACAGTCTGTGCCCAGTGTGGTTGGGGCACAGTCTGTGCCCAGTGTGGTTGGGGTACAGTCTGTGCCCAGTGTTGTTGGGTACAGTCTGTGCCCAGTGTGGTGGGGGTACAGTCAATGCCCACTGTGGTTGGGGTACAGTCAGTGCCCAGTGTGGTTGGGGTACAGTCTATGCCCAGTGTGGTTGGGGTACAGTCTGTGCCCAGTGTGGATGGGGTACAGTCAATGCCCAGTGTGGTTGGGGTACAGTCTGTGCCCAGTGTGGTAGGGGTACAGTCAGTGCCCAGTGTGGTTGGGGTACAGTCTGTGCCCAGTGTGGTAGGGGTACAGTCTGTGCCCAGTGTGGTAGGGGTACAGTCAATGCCCAGTGTGGTTGGGGTACAGTCTGTGCCCATTGTGGTTGGGGTACAGTCTGTGCCCAGTGTGGTAGGGGTACAGTCAATGCCCAGTATGGTTGGGGTACAGTCTGTGCCCAGTGTGGTTGGGTACAGTCTGTGCCCAGTGTGGTTGGGGTACTGTCAGTGCCCAGTGTGGTTGGGTTACAGTCTGTGCCCAGTGTGGTTGGGGTACAGTCTGTGCCCAGTGTGGTTGGGTACAATCTGTGCCCAGTGTGGTTGGGGTACAGTCAATGCCCAGTGTGGTTGGGGTACAGTCGATGCCCAGTGTGGTTGGGGGGACAGTCGATGCCCAGTGTGGTTGGGGGGACAGTCTGTGCCCACTGTGTTGGGAGACAGTCGATGCCCAGTGTGGTTGGGGTACAGTCTGTACCCAGTGTGGTTGGGGGACAGTCAATGCCCAGTGTGGTTGGGGTACAGTCTGTGCCCAGTGTGGTTGGGGTACAGTCAATGGCCAGTGTGGTTGGGATACAGTCAATGCCCAGTGTGGTTGGGGTACAGTCGGTGCCCAGTGTGGTTGGGGTACAGTCAATGGCCAGTGTGGTTGGGATACAGTCAATGCCCAGTGTGGTTGGGGACAGTCTGTGCCCAGTGTGGTTGGGGTACAGTCAATGCCCAGTGTGGTTGGGGACAGTCTGTGCCCAGTGTGGTTGGGGACAGTCTGTGCCCAGTGTGGTTGGGGTACAGTCTGTGCCCACTGTGGGTGGGTTACAGTCAGTGCCCAGTGTGGTAGGGGTACAGTCAATGCCCAGTGTGGTTGGGGTACAGTCAGTGCTCAGTGTGGTTGGGGTACTGTATGTGCCCAGTGTGATTGGGGTACAGTCAATGCCCAGTGTGGTTGGGGTACAGTCAGTGCCCAGTGTGGTTGGGGTACAGTCAGTGCCCAGTGTGGTTGGGGTACAGTCTGTGCCCAGTGTGTTTGGGGTACAGTCTGTGCCCAGTGTGGTTGGGGTACAGTCTGTGCCCAGTGTTGTTGGGTACAGTCAGTGCCCAGTGTGGTGGGGGTACAGTCAATGCCCACTGTGGTTGGGGTACAGTCAGTGCCCAGTGTGGTTGGGGTACAGTCTATGCCCAGTGTGGTTGGGGTACAGTCTGTGCCCAGTGTGGTTGGGGTACAGTCTGTGCCCAGTGTGGATGGGGTACAGTCAATGCCCAGTGTGGTTGGGGTACAGTCTGTGCCCAGTGTGGTAGGGGTACAGTCAGTGCCCAGTGTGGTTGGGGTACAGTCTGTGCCCAGTGTGGTAGGGGTACAGTCTGTGCCCAGTGTGGTAGGGGTACAGTCAATGCCCAGTGTGGTTGGGGTACAGTCTGTGCCCATTGTGGTTGGGGTACAGTCTGTGCCCAGTGTGGTAGGGGTACAGTCAATGCCCAGTGTGGTTGGGGTACAGTCTGTGCCCAGTGTGGTTGGGTACAGTCTGTGCCCAGTGTGGTTGGGGTACTGTCAGTGCCCAGTGTGGTTGGGTTACAGTCTGTGCCCAGTGTGGTTGGGGTACAGTCTGTGCCCAGTGTGGTTGGGTACAATCTGTGCCCAGTGTGGTTGGGGTACAGTCAATTTTCAGTGTGGTTGGGGTACAGTCGATGCCCAGTGTGGTTGGGGGGACAGTCGATGCCCAGTGTGGTTGGGGGGACAGTCTGTGCCCAGTGTGTTGGGAGACAGTCGATGCCCAGTGTGGTTGGGGTACAGTCTGTACCCAGTGTGGTTGGGGGACAGTCAATGCCCAGTGTGGTTGGGGTACAGTCTGTGCCCAGTGTGGTTGGGGTACAGTCAATGGCCAGTGTGGTTGGGATACAGTCAATGCCCAGTGTGGTTGGGGTACAGTCGGTGCCCAGTGTGGTTGGGGTACAGTCAATGGCCAGTGTGGTTGGGATACAGTCAATGCCCAGTGTGGTTGGGGACAGTCTGTGCCCAGTGTGGTTGGGGTACAGTCAATGCCCAGTGTGGTTGGGGACAGTCTGTGCCCAGTGTGGTTGGGGACAGTCTGTGCCCAGTGTGGTTGGGGTACAGTCTGTGCCCACTGTGGGTGGGTTACAGTCAGTGCCCAGTGTGGTAGGGGTACAGTCAATGCCCAGTGTGGTTGGGGTACAGTCAGTGCTCAGTGTGGTTGGGGTACAGTATGTGCCCAGTGTGATTGGGGTACAGTCAATGCCCAGTGTGGTTGGGGTACAGTCAGTGCCCAGTGTGGTTGGGGTACAGTCAGTGCCCAGTGTGGTTGGGGTACAGTCTGTGCCCAGTGTGTTTGGGGTACAGTCTGTGCCCAGTGTGTTTGGGGTACAGTCAGTGCCCAGTGATTTGGGGTACAGTCAGTGCCCAGTGTGGTTGGGGTACAGTCAATGCCCACTGTGGTTGGGGTACAGTCAGTGCCCAGTGTGGTTGGGGTACAGTCTATGCCCAGTGTGGTTGGGGTACAGTCTGTGCCCAGTGTGGTTGGGGTACAGTCTGTGCCCAGTGTGGATGGGGTACAGTCAATGCCCAGTGTGGTTGGGGTACAGTCTGTGCCCAGTGTGGTAGGGGTACAGTCAGTGCCCAGTGTGGTTGGGGTACAGTCTGTGCCCAGTGTGGTAGGGGTACAGTCTGTGCCCAGTGTGGTAGGGATACAGTCAATGCCCAGTGTGGTTGGGGTACAGTCTGTGCCCATTGTGGTTGGGGTACAGTCTGTGCCCAGTGTGGTAGGGGTACAGTCAATGCCCAGTGTGGTTGGGGTACAGTCTGTGCCCAGTGTGGTTGGGTACAGTCTGTGCCCAGTGTGGTTGGGGTACTGTCAGTGCCCAGTGTGGTTGGGTTACAGTCTGTGCCCAGTGTGGTTGGGGTACAGTCTGTGCCCAGTGTGGTAGGGGTACAGTCAGTGCCCAGTGTGGTTGGGGTACTGCCTGTGCCCAGTGTGGTTGGGGTACAGTCTGTGCCCAGTGTTGTTGGGTACAGTCTGTGCCCAGTGTTGTTGGGTACAGTCTGTGCCCAGTGTGGTCGGGGTACAGTCTGTGCCCAGGGTGGTCGGGGTACAGTCTGTGCCCAGTGTGGTTGGGGCACAGTCTGTGCCCAGTGTGGTTGGGGTACAGTCTGTGCCCAGTGTTGTTGGGTACAGTCTGTGCCCAGTGTGGTGGGGGTACAGTCAATGCCCACTGTGGTTGGGGTACAGTCAGTGCCCAGTGTGGTTGGGGTACAGTCTATGCCCAGTGTGGTTGGGGTACAGTCTGTGCCCAGTGTGGTTGGGGTACAGTCTGTGCCCAGTGTGGATGGGGTACAGTCAATGCCCAGTGTGGTTGGGGTACAGTCTGTGCCCAGTGTGGTAGGGGTACAGTCAGTGCCCAGTGTGGTTGGGGTACAGTCTGTGCCCAGTGTGGTAGGGGTACAGTCTGTGCCCAGTGTGGTAGGGGTACAGTCAATGCCCAGTGTGGTTGGGGTACAGTCTGTGCCCATTGTGGTTGGGGTACAGTCTGTGCCCAGTGTGGTAGGGGTACAGTCAATGCCCAGTATGGTTGGGGTACAGTCTGTGCCCAGTGTGGTTGGGTACAGTCTGTGCCCAGTGTGGTTGGGGTACTGTCAGTGCCCAGTGTGGTTGGGTTACAGTCTGTGCCCAGTGTGGTTGGGGTACAGTCTGTGCCCAGTGTGGTTGGGTACAATCTGTGCCCAGTGTGGTTGGGGTACAGTCAATGCCCAGTGTGGTTGGGGTACAGTCGATGCCCAGTGTGGTTGGGGGGACAGTCGATGCCCAGTGTGGTTGGGGGGACAGTCTGTGCCCACTGTGTTGGGAGACAGTCGATGCCCAGTGTGGTTGGGGTACAGTCTGTACCCAGTGTGGTTGGGGGACAGTCAATGCCCAGTGTGGTTGGGGTACAGTCTGTGCCCAGTGTGGTTGGGGTACAGTCAATGGCCAGTGTGGTTGGGATACAGTCAATGCCCAGTGTGGTTGGGGTACAGTCGGTGCCCAGTGTGGTTGGGGTACAGTCAATGGCCAGTGTGGTTGGGATACAGTCAATGCCCAGTGTGGTTGGGGACAGTCTGTGCCCAGTGTGGTTGGGGTACAGTCAATGCCCAGTGTGGTTGGGGACAGTCTGTGCCCAGTGTGGTTGGGGACAGTCTGTGCCCAGTGTGGTTGGGGTACAGTCTGTGCCCACTGTGGGTGGGTTACAGTCAGTGCCCAGTGTGGTAGGGGTACAGTCAATGCCCAGTGTGGTTGGGGTACAGTCAGTGCTCAGTGTGGTTGGGGTACAGTATGTGCCCAGTGTGATTGGGGTACAGTCAATGCCCAGTGTGGTTGGGGTACAGTCAGTGCCCAGTGTGGTTGGGGTACAGTCAGTGCCCAGTGTGGTTGGGGTACAGTCTGTGCCCAGTGTGTTTGGGGTACAGTCTGTGCCCAGTGTGGTTGGGGTACAGTCCGTGCCCAGTGTTGTTGGGTACAGTCAGTGCCCAGTGTGGTGGGGGTACAGTCAATGCCCACTGTGGTTGGGGTACAGTCAGTGCCCAGTGTGGTTGGGGTACAGTCTATGCCCAGTGTGGTTGGGGTACAGTCTGTGCCCAGTGTGGTTGGGGTACAGTCTGTGCCCAGTGTGGATGGGGTACAGTCAATGCCCAGTGTGGTTGGGGTACAGTCTGTGCCCATTGTGGTTGGGGTACAGTCTGTGCCCAGTGTGGTAGGGGTACAGTCTGTGCCCAGTGTGGTTGGGGTACAGTCTGTGCCCAGTGTTGTTGGGTACAGTCAGTGCCCAGTGTGGTGGGGGTACAGTCAATGCCCACTGTGGTTGGGGTACAGTCTGTGCCCAGTGTGGTAGGGGTACAGTCAGTGCCCAGTGTGGTTGGGGTACAGTCTGTGCCCAGTGTGGTAGGGGTACAGTCTGTGCCCAGTGTGGTAGGGGTACAGTCAATGCCCAGTGTGGTTGGGGTACAGTCTGTGCCCATTGTGGTTGGGGTACAGTCTGTGCCCAGTGTGGTAGGGGTACAGTCAATGCCCAGTGTGGTTGGGGTACAGTCTGTGCCCAGTGTGGTTGGGTACAGTCTGTGCCCAGTGTGGTTGGGGTACTGTCAGTGCCCAGTGTGGTTGGGTTACAGTCTGTGCCCAGTGTGGTTGGGGTACAGTCTGTGCCCAGTGTGGTTGGGTACAATCTGTGCCCAGTGTGGTTGGGGTACAGTCAATGCCCAGTGTGGTTGGGGTACAGTCGATGCCCAGTGTGGTTGGGGGGACAGTCGATGCCCAGTGTGGTTGGGGGGACAGTCTGTGCCCAGTGTGTTGGGAGACAGTCGATGCCCAGTGTGGTTGGGGTACAGTCTGTACCCAGTGTGGTTGGGGGACAGTCAATGCCCAGTGTGGTTGGGGTACAGTCTGTGCCCAGTGTGGTTGGGGTACAGTCAATGGCCAGTGTGGTTGGGATACAGTCAATGCCCAGTGTGGTTGGGGTACAGTCGGTGCCCAGTGTGGTTGGGGTACAGTCAATGGCCAGTGTGGTTGGGATACAGTCAATGCCCAGTGTGGTTGGGGACAGTCTGTGCCCAGTGTGGTTGGGGTACAGTCAATGCCCAGTGTGGTTGGGGACAGTCTGTGCCCAGTGTGGTTGGGGACAGTCTGTGCCCAGTGTGGTTGGGGTACAGTCTGTGCCCACTGTGGGTGGGTTACAGTCAGTGCCCAGTGTGGTAGGGGTACAGTCAATGCCCAGTGTGGTTGGGGTACAGTCAGTGCTCAGTGTGGTTGGGGTACAGTATGTGCCCAGTGTGATTGGGGTACAGTCAATGCCCAGTGTGGTTGGGGTACAGTCAGTGCCCAGTGTGGTTGGGGTACAGTCAGTGCCCAGTGTGGTTGGGGTACAGTCTGTGCCCAGTGTGTTTGGGGTACAGTCTGTGCCCAGTGTGTTTGGGGTACAGTCAGTGCCCAGTGATTTGGGGTACAGTCAGTGCCCAGTGTGGTTGGGGTACAGTCAATGCCCACTGTGGTTGGGGTACAGTCAGTGCCCAGTGTGGTTGGGGTACAGTCTATGCCCAGTGTGGTTGGGGTACAGTCTGTGCCCAGTGTGGTTGGGGTACAGTCTGTGCCCAGTGTGGATGGGGTACAGTCAATGCCCAGTGTGGTTGGGGTACAGTCTGTGCCCAGTGTGGTAGGGGTACAGTCAGTGCCCAGTGTGGTTGGGGTACAGTCTGTGCCCAGTGTGGTAGGGGTACAGTCTGTGCCCAGTGTGGTAGGGATACAGTCAATGCCCAGTGTGGTTGGGGTACAGTCTGTGCCCATTGTGGTTGGGGTACAGTCTGTGCCCAGTGTGGTAGGGGTACAGTCAATGCCCAGTGTGGTTGGGGTACAGTCTGTGCCCAGTGTGGTTGGGTACAGTCTGTGCCCAGTGTGGTTGGGGTACTGTCAGTGCCCAGTGTGGTTGGGTTACAGTCTGTGCCCAGTGTGGTTGGGGTACAGTCTGTGCCCAGTGTGGTTGGGTACAATCTGTGCCCAATGTGGTTGGGGTACAGTCAATGCCCAGTGTGGTTGGGGTACAGTCGATGCCCAGTGTGGTTGGGGGGACAGTCGATGCCCAGTGTGGTTGGGGGGACAGTCTGTGCCCAGTGTGTTGGGAGACAGTCGATGCCCAGTGTGGTTGGGGTACAGTCTGTACCCAGTGTGGTTGGGGGACAGTCAATGCCCAGTGTGGTTGGGGTACAGTCTGTGCCCAGTGTGGTTGGGGTACAGTCAATGGCCAGTGTGGTTGGGATACAGTCAATGCCCAGTGTGGTTGGGGTACAGTCGGTGCCCAGTGTGGTTGGGGTACAGTCAATGGCCAGTGTGGTTGGGATACAGTCAATGCCCAGTGTGGTTGGGGACAGTCTGTGCCCAGTGTGGTTGGGGTACAGTCAATGCCCAGTGTGGTTGGGGACAGTCTGTGCCCAGTGTGGTTGGGGACAGTCTGTGCCCAGTGTGGTTGGGGTACAGTCTGTGCCCACTGTGGGTGGGTTACAGTCAGTGCCCAGTGTGGTAGGGGTACAGTCAATGCCCAGTGTGGTTGGGGTACAGTCAGTGCTCAGTGTGGTTGGGGTACAGTATGTGCCCAGTGTGATTGGGGTACAGTCAATGCCCAGTGTGGTTGGGGTACAGTCAGTGCCCAGTGTGGTTGGGGTACAGTCAGTGCCAAGTGTGGTTGGGGTACAGTCAGTGCCCAGTGTGGTTGGGGTACAGTCTGTGCCCAGTGTGTTTGGGGTACAGTCTGTGCCCAGTGTGTTTGGGGTACAGTCAGTGCCCAGTGATTTGGGGTACAGTCAGTGCCCAGTGTGGTTGGGGACAGCCTGTGCCCAGTGTGGTTGGGGTACAGTCTGCACCCAGTGTGGTTGGGGTACAGTATGTGCCCAGTGTGGTAGGGGTACAGTCAGTGCCCAGCGTGGTTGGGGTACAGTCAGTGCCCAGTGTGGGTGGGGTACAGTCAGTGTCCAGTGTGGTTGGGGTACAGTCTGTGCCCAGTGTGTTTGGGGTACAGTCTGTGCCCAGTGTGGTTGGGGTACAGTCTGTGCCCAGTGTGGTTGGGGTACAGTCTGTGCCCAGTGTGGTTGGGGTACAGTCTGTGCCCAGTGTGGTTGGGTACAGTCTGTGCCCAGTGTGGTTGGGGTACAGTCAGTGCCCAGTGTGGTTGGGGTACAGTATGTGCCCAGTGTGGTTGGGGCACAGTCTGTGCCCAGTGTGGTTGGGGTACAGTCTGTGCCCAGTGTTGTTGGGTACAGTCTGTGCCCAGTGTGGTTGGGGTACAGTCAATTCCCACTGTGGTTGGGGTACAGTCAGTGCCCAGTGTGGTTGGGGTACAGTCTATGCCCAGTGTGGTTGGGGTACAGTCTGTGCCCAGTGTGGTTGGGGTACAGTCTGTGCCCAGTGTGGATGGGGTACAGTCAATGCCCAGTGTGGTTGGGGTACAGTCTGTGCCCAGTGTGGTAGGGGTACAGTCAGTGCCCAGTGTGGTTGGGGTACAGTCTGTGCCCAGTGTGGTAGGGGTACAGTCTGTGCCCAGTGTGGTAGGGGTACAGTCAATGCCCAGTGTGGTTGGGGTACAGTCTGTGCCCATTGTGGTTGGGGTACAGTCTGTGCCCAGTGTGGTAGGGGTACAGTCAATGCCCAGTGTGGTTGGGGTACAGTCTGTGCCCAGTGTGGTTGGGTACAGTCTGTGCCCAGTGTGGTTGGGGTACTGTCAGTGCCCAGTGTGGTTGGGTTACAGTCTGTGCCCAGTGTGGTTGGGGTACAGTCTGTGCCCAGTGTGGTTGGGTACAATCTGTGCCCAGTGTGGTTGGGGCAAAGTCAATGCCCAGTGTGGTTGGGGTACAGTCGATGCCCAGTGTGGTTGGGGGGACAGTCGATGCCCAGTGTGGTTGGGGGGACAGTCTGTGCCCAGTGTGTTGGGAGACAGTCGATGCCCAGTGTGGTTGGGGTACAGTCTGTACCCAGTGTGGTTGGGGGACAGTCAATGCCCAGTGTGGTTGGGGTACAGTCTGTGCCCAGTGTGGTTGGGGTACAGTCAATGGCCAGTGTGGTTGGGATACAGTCAATGCCCAGTGTGGTTGGGGTACAGTCGGTGCCCAGTGTGGTTGGGGTACAGTCAATGGCCAGTGTGGTTGGGATACAGTCAATGCCCAGTGTGGTTGGGGACAGTCTGTGCCCAGTGTGGTTGGGGTACAGTCAATGCCCAGTGTGGTTGGGGACAGTCTGTGCCCAGTGTGGTTGGGGACAGTCTGTGCCCAGTGTGGTTGGGGTACAGTCTGTGCCCACTGTGGGTGGGTTACAGTCAGTGCCCAGTGTGGTAGGGGTACAGTCAATGCCCAGTGTGGTTGGGGTACAGTCAGTGCTCAGTGTGGTTGGGGTACAGTATGTGCCCAGTGTGATTGGGGTACAGTCAATGCCCAGTGTGGTTGGGGTACAGTCAGTGCCCAGTGTGGTTGGGGTACAGTCAGTGCCAAGTGTGGTTGGGGTACAGTCAGTGCCCAGTGTGGTTGGGGTACAGTCTGTGCCCAGTGTGTTTGGGGTACAGTCTGTGCCCAGTGTGTTTGGGGTACAGTCAGTGCCCAGTGATTTGGGGTACAGTCAGTGCCCAGTGTGGTTGGGTACAGCCTGTGCCCAGTGTGGTTGGGGTACAGTCTGCGCCCAGTGTGGTTGGGGTACAGTATGTGCCCAGTGTGGTAGGGGTACAGTCAGTGCCCAGTGTGGTTGGGGTACAGTCAGTGCCCAGTGTGGGTGGGGTACAGTCAGTGTCCAGTGTGGTTGGGGTACAGTCTGTGCCCAGTGTGTTTGGGGTACAGTCTGTGCCCAGTGTGGTTGGGGTACAGTCTGTGCCCAGTGTGGTTGGGGTACAGTCTGTGCCCAGTGTGGTTGGGTACAGTCTGTGCCCAGTGTGGTTGGGGTACAGTCAGTGCCCAGTGTGGTTGGGGTACAGTCTGTGCCCAGTGTGGTTGGGGTACAGTCTGTGCCCAGTGTTGTTGGGTACAGTCTGTGCCCAGTGTTGTTGGGTACAGTCTGTGCCCAGTGTGGTCGGGGTACAGTCTGTGCCCAGGGTGGTCGGGGTACAGTCTGTGCCCAGTGTGGTTGGGGTACAGTCTGTGCCCAGTGTTGTTGGGTACAGTCTGTGCCCAGTGTGGTTGGGGTACAGTCAATGCCCACTGTGGTTGGGGTACAGTCAGTGCTCAGTGTGGTTGGGATACAGTCAATGCCCAGTGTGGTTGGGGACAGTCTGTGCCCAGTGTGGTTGGGTACAGTCTGTGCCCAGTGTTTGGGTACAGTCTGTGCCCAGTGTGGTTGGGGTACAGTCTGTGCCCAGTGTTTGGGTACAGTCTGTGCCCAGTGTGGTTGGGGGACAGTCAGTGCCCAGTGTGGTTGGGGTACAGTCAATGCCCAGTGTGGTTGGGGTACAGTCTGTGCCCAGTGTGGTTGGGTACAGTCTGTGCCCAGTGTGGTTGGGTACAGTCTGTGCCCAGTGTGGTTGGGGTACAGTCGATTCCCAGTGTGTTTGGGGACAGTCTGTGCCCAGTGTGGTTGGGGTACAGTCGATGCCCAGTGTGTTTGGGAACAGTCTGTGCCCAGTGTGGTTGGGGTACAGTCGATGCCCAGTGTGGTTGGGGGGGACAGTCGATGCCCAGTGTGGTTGGGGGGACAGTCTGTGCCCAGTGTGGTTGGGGTACAGTCTGTGCCCAGTGTGGTTGGGGTACAGTCAATGCCCAGTGTGGTTGGGGACAGTCTGTGCCCAGTGTGGTTGGGGACAGTCTGTGCCCAGTGTGGTTGGGGTACAGTCTGTGCCCACTGTGGGTGGGTTACAGTCAGTGCCCAATGTGGTAGGGGTACAGTCAATGCCCAGTGTGGTTGGGGTACAGTCAGTGCTCAGTGTGGTTGGGGTACAGTATGTGCCCAGTGTGATTGGGGTACAGTCAATGCCCAGTGTGGTTGGGGTACAGTCAGTGCCCAGTGTGGTTGGGTACAGTCTGTGCCCAGTGTTGTTGGGTACAGTCTGTGCCCAGTGTGGTCGGGGTACAGTCTGTGCCCAGGGTGGTCGGGGTACAGTCTGTGCCCAGTGTGGTTGGGGCACAGTCTGTGCCCAGTGTGGTTGGGGTACAGTCTGTGCCCAGTGTGGTTGGGCAGTCTGTGCCCAGTGTGGTTGGGGTACAGTCAATGCCCACTGTGGTTGGGGTACAGTCAGTGCTCAGTGTGGTTGGGATACAGTCAATGCCCAGTGTGGTTGGGGACAGTCTGTGCCCAGTGTGGTTGGGTACAGTCTGTGCCCAGTGTTTGGGTACAGTCTGTGCCCAGTGTGGTTGGGGTACAGTCTGTGCCCAGTGTGGTTGGGGTACAGTCTGTGCCCAGTGTGGTTGGGTACAGTCTGTGCCCAGTGTGGTTGGGTACAGTCTGTGCCCAGTGTGGTTGGGGTACAGTCAGTGCCCAGTGTGGTTGGGGTACAGTCAATGCCCAGTGTGGTTGGGGTACAGTCAATGCCCAGTGTGGTTGGGGGACAGTCAGTGCCCAGTGTGGTTGGGGGACAGTCAGTGCCCAGTGTTTGGGTACAGTCTGTGCCCAGTGTTTGGGGTACAGTCTGTGCCCAGTGTTTGGGGTACAGTCTGTGCCCAGTGTTTGGGGTACAGTCTGTGCCCAGTGTGTTTGGGGCACAGTCTGCGCCCAGTGTGTTTGGGGTTCAGTCTGTGCCCAGTGTTTGGGTACAGTCTGTGCCCAGTGTGGTTGGGGTACAGTCGATTCCCAGTGTGGTTGGGGTACAGTCTGCGCCCAGTGTGGTTGGGGTACAGTATGTGCCCAGTGTGGTAGGGGTACAGTCAGTGCCCAGTGTGGTTGGGGTACAGTCAGTGCCCAGTGTGGGTGGGGTACAGTCAGTGTCCAGTGTGGTTGGGGTACAGTCTGTGCCCAGTGTGTTTGGGGTACAGTCTGTGCCCAGTGTGGTTGGGGTACAGTCTGTGCCCAGTGTGGTTGGGGTACAGTCTGTGCCCAGTGTGGTTGGGTACAGTCTGTGCCCAGTGTGGTTGGGGTACAGTCAGTGCCCAGTGTGGTTGGGGTACAGTCTGTGCCCAGTGTGGTTGGGGTACAGTCTGTGCCCAGTGTTGTTGGGTACAGTCTGTGCCCAGTGTTGTTGGGTACAGTCTGTGCCCAGTGTGGTCGGGGTACAGTCTGTGCCCAGGGTGGTCGGGGTACAGTCTGTGCCCAGTGTGGTTGGGGTACAGTCTGTGCCCAGTGTTGTTGGGTACAGTCTGTGCCCAGTGTGGTTGGGGTACAGTCAATGCCCACTGTGGTTGGGGTACAGTCAGTGCTCAGTGTGGTTGGGATACAGTCAATGCCCAGTGTGGTTGGGGACAGTCTGTGCCCAGTGTGGTTGGGTACAGTCTGTGCCCAGTGTTTGGGTACAGTCTGTGCCCAGTGTGGTTGGGGTACAGTCTGTGCCCAGTGTTTGGGTACAGTCTGTGCCCAGTGTGGTTGGGGGACAGTCAGTGCCCAGTGTGGTTGGGGTACAGTCAATGCCCAGTGTGGTTGGGGTACAGTCTGTGCCCAGTGTGGTTGGGTACAGTCTGTGCCCAGTGTGGTTGGGTACAGTCTGTGCCCAGTGTGGTTGGGGTACAGTCGATTCCCAGTGTGTTTGGGGACAGTCTGTGCCCAGTGTGGTTGGGGTACAGTCGATGCCCAGTGTGTTTGGGAACAGTCTGTGCCCAGTGTGGTTGGGGTACAGTCGATGCCCAGTGTGGTTGGGGGGGACAGTCGATGCCCAGTGTGGTTGGGGGGACAGTCTGTGCCCAGTGTGGTTGGGGTACAGTCTGTGCCCAGTGTGGTTGGGGTACAGTCAATGCCCAGTGTGGTTGGGGACAGTCTGTGCCCAGTGTGGTTGGGGACAGTCTGTGCCCAGTGTGGTTGGGGTACAGTCTGTGCCCACTGTGGGTGGGTTACAGTCAGTGCCCAATGTGGTAGGGGTACAGTCAATGCCCAGTGTGGTTGGGGTACAGTCAGTGCTCAGTGTGGTTGGGGTACAGTATGTGCCCAGTGTGATTGGGGTACAGTCAATGCCCAGTGTGGTTGGGGTACAGTCAGTGCCCAGTGTGGTTGGGTACAGTCTGTGCCCAGTGTTGTTGGGTACAGTCTGTGCCCAGTGTGGTCGGGGTACAGTCTGTGCCCAGGGTGGTCGGGGTACAGTCTGTGCCCAGTGTGGTTGGGGCACAGTCTGTGCCCAGTGTGGTTGGGGTACAGTCTGTGCCCAGTGTTGTTGGGCAGTCTGTGCCCAGTGTGGTTGGGGTACAGTCAATGCCCACTGTGGTTGGGGTACAGTCAGTGCTCAGTGTGGTTGGGATACAGTCAATGCCCAGTGTGGTTGGGGACAGTCTGTGCCCAGTGTGGTTGGGTACAGTCTGTGCCCAGTGTTTGGGTACAGTCTGTGCCCAGTGTGGTTGGGGTACAGTCTGTGCCCAGTGTGGTTGGGGTACAGTCTGTGCCCAGTGTGGTTGGGTACAGTCTGTGCCCAGTGTGGTTGGGTACAGTCTGTGCCCAGTGTGGTTGGGGTACAGTCAGTGCCCAGTGTGGTTGGGGTACAGTCAATGCCCAGTGTGGTTGGGGTACAGTCAATGCCCAGTGTGGTTGGGGGACAGTCAGTGCCCAGTGTGGTTGGGGGACAGTCAGTGCCCAGTGTTTGGGTACAGTCAGTGCCCAGTGTTTGGGTACAGTCTGTGCCCAGTGTTTGGGGTACAGTCTGTGCCCAGTGTTTGGGGTACAGTCTGTGCCCAGTGTGTTTGGGGCACAGTCTGCGCCCAGTGTGTTTGGGGTTCAGTCTGTGCCCAGTGTTTGGGTACAGTCTGTGCCCAGTGTGGTTGGGGTACAGTCGATTCCCAGTGTGTTTGGGGACAGTCTGTGCCCAGTGTGGTTGGGGTACAGTCGATGCCCAGTGTGTTTGGGAACAGTCTGTGCCCAGTGTGGTTGGGGTACAGTCGATGCCCAGTGTGGTTGGGGGGGACAGTCGATGCCCAGTGTGGTTGGGGGGACAGTCTGTGCCCAGTGTGGTTGGGGTACAGTCTGTGCCCAGTGTGGTTGGGGTACAGTCAATGCCCAGTGTGGTTGGGGACAGTCTGTGCCCAGTGTGGTTGGGGACAGTCTGTGCCCAGTGTGGTTGGGGTACAGTCTGTGCCCACTGTGGGTGGGTTACAGTCAGTGCCCAATGTGGTAGGGGTACAGTCAATGCCCAGTGTGGTTGGGGTACAGTCAGTACTCAGTGTGGTTGGGGTACAGTATGTGCCCAGTGTGATTGGGGTACAGTCAATGCCCAGTGTGGTTGGGGTACAGTCAGTGCCCAGTGTGGTTGGGGTACAGTCAATGCCCAGTGTGGTTGGGGTACAGTCAATGCCCAGTGTGGTTGGGGGACAGTCAGTGCCCAGTGTGGTTGGGGGACAGTCAGTGCCCAGTGTAGTTGGGCTACAGTCTGTGCCCAGTGTTTGGGTACAGTCTGTGCCCAGTGTTTGGGGTACAGTCTCTGCCCAGTGTGTTTGGGGTACAGTCTGCGCCCAGTGTGTTTGGGGTACAGTCTGCGCCCAGTGTGTTTGGGGTACAGTCTGCGCCCAGTGTGTTTGGGGTACAGTCTGTGCCCAGTGTGTTTGGGGTACAGTCTGCGCCCAGTGTGTTTGGGGTACAGTCAATGCCCAGTGTGGTTGGGGGACAGTCAGTGCCCAGTGTAGTTGGGGTACAGTCTGTGCCCAGTGTTTGGGTACAGTCTGTGCCCAGTGTTTGGGTACAGTCTGTGCCCAGTGTGGTTGGGGGACAGTCAGTGCCCAGTGTAGTTGGGGTACAGTCTGTGCCCAGTGTTTGGGTACAGTCTGTGCCCAGTGTTTGGGTACAGCCTGTGCCCAGTGTGGTTGGGTACAGTCTGTGCCCAGTGTGGTTGGGGTACAGTCGATTCCCAGTGTGTTTGGGGACAGTCTGTGCCCAGTGTGGTTGGGGTACAGTCGATGCCCAGTGTGTTTGGTAACAGTCTGTGCCCAGTGTGGCTGGGGTACAGTCGATGCCCAGTGTGGTTGGGGGGACAGTCTGTGCCCAGTGTGGTTGGGGGGACAGTCTGTGCCCAGTGTGGTTGGGGTACAGTCTGTGCCCAGTGTGGTTGGGGGACAGTCGATGCCCAGTGTGGTTGGGGGACAGTCGATGCCCAGTGTGGTTGGGGTACAGTCTGTTCCCAGTGTGGTTGGGGTACAGTCTGTGCCCAGTGTTGTTGGGTACAGTCTGTGCCCAGTGTGGTCGGGGTACAGTCTGTGCCCAGGGTGGCCGGGGTACAGTCTGTGCCCAGTGTGGTTGGGGTACAGTCAATGCCCATTGTGGTTGGGGTACAGTCAATGGCCAGTGTGGTTGGGATACAGTCAATGCCCAGTGTGGTTGGGGACAGTCTGTGCCCAGTGTGGTTGGGGTACAGTCTGTGCCCAGTGTTTGGGTACAGTCTGTGCCCAGTGTGGTTGGGGGACAGTCAGTGCCCAGTGTGGTTGGGGTACAGTCAATGCCCAGTGTGGTTGGGGTACAGTCAATGCCCATTGTGGTTGGGGTACAGTCAATGGCCAGTGTGGTTGGGATACAGTCAATGCCCAGTGTGGTTGGGGACAGTCTGTGCCCAGTGTGGTTGGGGTACAGTCTGTGCCCAGTGTTTGGGTACAGTCTGTGCCCAGTGTGGTTGGGGGACAGTCAGTGCCCAGTGTGGTTGGGGTACAGTCAATGCCCAGTGTGGTTGGGGTACAGTCTGTGCCCAGTGTGGTTGGGTACAGTCTGTGCCCAGTGTGGTTGGGTACAGTCTGTGCCCAGTGTGGTTGGGGTACAGTCGATTCCCAGTGTGTTTGGGGACAGTCTGTGCCCAGTGTGGTTGGGGTACAGTCGATGCCCAGTGTGTTTGGGAACAGTCTGTGCCCAGTGTGGTTGGGGTACAGTCGATGCCCAGTGTGGTTGGGGGGGACAGTCGATGCCCAGTGTGGTTGGGGGGACAGTCTGTGCCCAGTGTGGTTGGGGTACAGTCTGTGCCCAGTGTGGTTGGGGTACAGTCAATGCCCAGTGTGGTTGGGGACAGTCTGTGCCCAGTGTGGTTGGGGACAGTCTGTGCCCAGTGTGGTTGGGGTACAGTCTGTGCCCACTGTGGGTGGGTTACAGTCAGTGCCCAATGTGGTAGGGGTACAGTCAATGCCCAGTGTGGTTGGGGTACAGTCAGTGCTCAGTGTGGTTGGGGTACAGTATGTGCCCAGTGTGATTGGGGTACAGTCAATGCCCAGTGTGGTTGGGGTACAGTCAGTGCCCAGTGTGGTTGGGTACAGTCTGTGCCCAGTGTTGTTGGGTACAGTCTGTGCCCAGTGTGGTCGGGGTACAGTCTGTGCCCAGGGTGGTCGGGGTACAGTCTGTGCCCAGTGTGGTTGGGGCACAGTCTGTGCCCAGTGTGGTTGGGGTACAGTCTGTGCCCAGTGTTGTTGGGCACAGTCTGTGCCCAGTGTGGTTGGGGTACAGTCAATGCCCACTGTGGTTGGGATACAGTCAATGCCCAGTGTGGTTGGGGACAGTCTGTGCCCAGTGTGGTTGGGTACAGTCTGTGCCCAGTGTTTGGGTACAGTCTGTGCCCAGTGTGGTTGGGGTACAGTCTGTGCCCAGTGTGGTTGGGGTACAGTCTGTGCCCAGTGTGGTTGGGTACAGTCTGTGCCCAGTGTGGTTGGGTACAGTCTGTGCCCAGTGTGGTTGGGTACAGTCTGTGCCCAGTGTGGTTGGGGTACAGTCAGTGCCCAGTGTGGTTGGGGTACAGTCAATGCCCAGTGTGGTTGGGGTACAGTCAATGCCCAGTGTGGTTGGGGGACAGTCAGTGCCCAGTGTGGTTGGGGGACAGTCAGTGCCCAGTGTTTGGGTACAGTCTGTGCCCAGTGTTTGGGGTACAGTCTGTGCCCAGTGTTTGGGGTACAGTCTGTGCCCAGTGTTTGGGGTACAGTCTGTGCCCAGTGTTTGGGGTACAGTCTGTGCCCAGTGTGTTTGGGGCACAGTCTGCACCCAGTGTGTTTGGGGTTCAGTCTGTGCCCAGTGTTTGGGTACAGTCTGTGCCCAGTGTGGTTGGGGTACAGTCGATGCCCAGTGTGTTTGGGAACAGTCTGTGCCCAGTGTGGTTGGGGTACAGTCGATGCCCAGTGTGGTTGGGGGGGACAGTCGATGCCCAGTGTGGTTGGGGGGACAGTCTGTGCCCAGTGTGGTTGGGGTACAGTCTGTGCCCAGTGTGGTTGGGGTACAGTCAATGCCCAGTGTGGTTGGGGACAGTCTGTGCCCAGTGTGGTTGGGGACAGTCTGTGCCCAGTGTGGTTGGGGTACAGTCTGTGCCCACTGTGGGTGGGTTACAGTCAGTGCCCAATGTGGTAGGGGTACAGTCAATGCCCAGTGTGGTTGGGGTACAGTCAGTGCTCAGTGTGGTTGGGGTACAGTATGTGCCCAGTGTGATTGGGGTACAGTCAATGCCCAGTGTGGTTGGGGTACAGTCAGTGCCCAGTGTGGTTGGGGTACAGTCAATGCCCAGTGTGGTTGGGGTACAGTCAATGCCCAGTGTGGTTGGGGGACAGTCAGTGCCCAGTGTGGTTGGGGGACAGTCAGTGCCCAGTGTAGTTGGGCTACAGTCTGTGCCCAGTGTTTGGGTACAGTCTGTGCCCAGTGTTTGGGGTACAGTCTCTGCCCAGTGTGTTTGGGGTACAGTCTGCGCCCAGTGTGTTTGGGGTACAGTCTGCGCCCAGTGTGTTTGGGGTACAGTCTGTGCCCAGTGTGTTTGGGGTACAGTCTGCGCCCAGTGTGTTTGGGGTACAGTCAATGCCCAGTGTGGTTGGGGGACAGTCAGTGCCCAGTGTAGTTGGGGTACAGTCTGTGCCCAGTGTTTGGGTACAGTCTGTGCCCAGTGTGGTTGGGGGACAGTCAGTGCCCAGTGTAGTTGGGGTACAGTCTGTGCCCAGTGTTTGGGTACAGTCTGTGCCCAGTGTTTGGGTACAGCCTGTGCCCAGTGTGGTTGGGTACAGTCTGTGCCCAGTGTGGTTGGGGTACAGTCGATTCCCAGTGTGTTTGGGGACAGTCTGTGCCCAGTGTGGTTGGGGTACAGTCGATGCCCAGTGTGTTTGGTAACAGTCTGTGCCCAGTGTGGCTGGGGTACAGTCGATGCCCAGTGTGGTTGGGGGGACAGTCTGTGCCCAGTGTGGTTGGGGTACAGTCTGTGCCCAGTGTGGTTGGGGGACAGTCGATGCCCAGTGTGGTTGGGGTACAGTCTGTTCCCAGTGTGGTTGGGGTACAGTCTGTGCCCAGTGTTGTTGGGTACAGTCTGTGCCCAGTGTGGTCGGGGTACAGTCTGTGCCCAGGGTGGCCGGGGTACAGTCTGTGCCCAGTGTGGTTGGGGTACAGTCAATGCCCATTGTGGTTGGGGTACAGTCAATGGCCAGTGTGGTTGGGATACAGTCAATGCCCAGTGTGGTTGGGGACAGTCTGTGCCCAGTGTGGTTGGGGTACAGTCAATGCCCACTGTGGTTGGGGTACAGTCAGTGCCCAGTGTGGTTGGGGTACAGTCTGTGCCCAGTGTGGTAGGGGTACAGTCTGTGCCCAGTGTGGTAGGGGTACAGTCAATGCCCAGTGTGGTTGGGGTACAGTCTGTGCCCATTGTGGTTGTGGTACAGTCTGTGCCCAGTGTGGTAGGGGTACAGTCAATGCCCAGTGTGGTTGGGGTACAGTCTGTGCCCAGTGTGGTTGGGTACAGTCTGTGCCCAGTGTGGTTGGGGTACTGTCAGTGCCCAGTGTGGTTGGGTTACAGTCTGTGCCCAGTGTGGTTGGGGTACAGTCTGTGCCCAGTGTGGTTGGGTACAATCTGTGCCCAGTGTGGTTGGGGTACAGTCAATGCCCAGTGTGGTTGGGGTACAGTCGATGCCCAGTGTGGTTGGGGGGACAGTCGATGCCCAGTGTGGTTGGGGGGACAGTCTGTGCCCAATGTGTTGGGAGACAGTCGATGCCCAGTGTGGTTGGGGTACAGTCTGTACCCAGTGTGGTTGGGGGACAGTCAATGCCCAGTGTGGTTGGGGTACAGTCTGTGCCCAGTGTGGTTGGGGTACAGTCAATGGCCAGTGTGGTTGGGATACAGTCAATGCCCAGTGTGGTTGGGGTACAGTCGGTGCCCAGTGTGGTTGGGGTACAGTCAATGGCCAGTGTGGTTGGGATACAGTCAATGCCCAGTGTGGTTGGGGACAGTCTGTGCCCAGTGTGGTTGGGGTACAGTCAATGCCCAGTGTGGTTGGGGACAGTCTGTGCCCAGTGTGGTTGGGGACAGTCTGTGCCCTGTGTGGTTGGGGGAAAGTCTGTGCCCACTGTGGGTGGGTTACAGTCAGTGCCCAGTGTGGTAGGGGTACAGTCAATGCCCAGTGTGGTTGGGGTACAGTCAGTGCTCAGTGTGGTTGGGGTACAGTATGTGCCCAGTGTGATTGGGGTACAGTCAATGCCCAGTGTGGTTGGGGTACAGTCAGTGCCCAGTGTGGTTGGGGTACAGTCAGTGCCAAGTGTGGTTGGGGTACAGTCAGTGCCCAGTGTGGTTGGGGTACAGTCTGTGCCCAGTGTGTTTGGGGTACAGTCTGTGCCCAGTGTGTTTGGGGTACAGTCAGTGCCCAGTGATTTGGGGTACAGTCAGTGCCCAGTGTGGTTGGGGACAGCCTGTGCCCAGTGTGGTTGGGGTACAGTCTGCGCCCAGTGTGGTTGGGGTACAGTATGTGCCCAGTGTGGTAGGGGTACAGTCAGTGCCCAGTGTGGTTGGGGTACAGTCAGTGCCCAGTGTGGGTGGGGTACAGTCAGTGTCCAGTGTGGTTGGGGTACAGTCTGTGCCCAGTGTGTTTGGGGTACAGTCTGTGCCCAGTGTGGTTGGGGTACAGTCTGTGCCCAGTGTGGTTGGGGTACAGTCTGTGCCCAGTGTGGTTGGGTACAGTCTGTGCCCAGTGTGGTTGGGGTACAGTCAGTGCCCAGTGTGGTTGGGGTACAGTCTGTGCCCAGTGTGGTTGGGGTACAGTCTGTGCCCAGTGTTGTTGGGTACAGTCTGTGCCCAGTGTTGTTGGGTACAGTCTGTGCCCAGTGTGGTCGGGGTACAGTCTGTGCCCAGGGTGGTCGGGGTACAGTCTGTGCCCAGTGTGGTTGGGGCACAGTCTGTGCCCAGTGTGGTTGGGGTACAGTCTGTGCCCAGTGTTGTTGGGTACAGTCTGTGCCCAGTGTGGTTGGGGTACAGTCAATGCCCACTGTGGTTGGGGTACAGTCAGTGCTCAGTGTGGTTGGGATACAGTCAATGCCCAGTGTGGTTGGGGACAGTCTGTGCCCAGTGTGGTTGGGTACAGTCTGTGCCCAGTGTTTGGGTACAGTCTGTGCCCAGTGTGGTTGGGGTACAGTCTGTGCCCAGTGTTTGGGTACAGTCTGTGCCCAGTGTGGTTGGGGGACAGTCAGTGCCCAGTGTGGTTGGGGTACAGTCAATGCCCAGTGTGGTTGGGGTACAGTCTGTGCCCAGTGTGGTTGGGTACAGTCTGTGCCCAGTGTGGTTGGGTACAGTCTGTGCCCAGTGTGGTTGGGGTACAGTCAGTGCCCAGTGTGGTTGGGGTACAGTCAATGCCCAGTGTGGTTGGGGTACAGTCAATGCCCAGTGTGGTTGGGGGACAGTCAGTGCCCAGTGTGGTTGGGGGACAGTCAGTGCCCAGTGTAGTTGGGCTACAGTCTGTGCCCAGTGTTTGGGTACAGTCTGTGCCCAGTGTTTGGGGTACAGTCTGTGCCCAGTGTTTGGGGTACAGTCTGTGCCCAGTGTGTTTGGGGCACAGTCTGCGCCCAGTGTGTTTGGGGTTCAGTCTGTGCCCAGTGTTTGGGTACAGTCTGTGCCCAGTGTGGTTGGGGTACAGTCGATTCCCAGTGTGTTTGGGGACAGTCTGTGCCCAGTGTGGTTGGGGTACAGTCGATGCCCAGTGTGTTTGGGAACAGTCTGTGCCCAGTGTGGTTGGGGTACAGTCTGTGCCCAGTGTGGTTGGGGGGGACAGTCGATGCCCAGTGTGGTTGGGGGGACAGTCTGTGCCCAGTGTGGTTGGGGTACAGTCTGTGCCCAGTGTGGTTGGGGTACAGTCAATGCCCAGTGTGGTTGGGGACAGTCTGTGCCCAGTGTGGTTGGGGACAGTCTGTGCCCAGTGTGGTTGGGGTACAGTCTGTGCCCACTGTGGGTGGGTTACAGTCAGTGCCCAATGTGGTAGGGGTACAGTCAATGCCCAGTGTGGTTGGGGTACAGTCAGTGCTCAGTGTGGTTGGGGTACAGTATGTGCCCAGTGTGATTGGGGTACAGTCAATGCCCAGTGTGGTTGGGGTACAGTCAGTGCCCAGTGTGGTTGGGGTACAGTCAATGCCCAGTGTGGTTGGGGTACAGTCAATGCCCAGTGTGGTTGGGGGACAGTCAGTGCCCAGTGTGGTTGGGGGACAGTCAGTGCCCAGTGTAGTTGGGCTACAGTCTGTGCCCAGTGTTTGGGTACAGTCTGTGCCCAGTGTTTGGGGTACAGTCTCTGCCCAGTGTGTTTGGGGTACAGTCTGCGCCCAGTGTGTTTGGGGTACAGTCTGCGCCCAGTGTGTTTGGGGTACAGTCTGCGCCCAGTGTGTTTGGGGTACAGTCTGCACCCAGTGTGTTTGGGGTACAGTCTGCGCCCAGTGTGTTTGGGGTACAGTCAATGCCCAGTGTGGTTGGGGGACAGTCAGTGCCCAGTGTAGTTGGGGTACAGTCTGTGCCCAGTGTTTGGGTACAGTCTGTGCCCAGTGTTTGGGTACAGTCTGTGCCCAGTGTTTGGGTACAGTCTGTGCCCAGTGTGGTTGGGGGACAGTCAGTGCCCAGTGTAGTTGGGGTACAGTCTGTGCCCAGTGTTTGGGTACAGTCTGTGCCCAGTGTTTGGGTACAGCCTGTGCCCAGTGTGGTTGGGTACAGTCTGTGCCCAGTGTGGTTGGGGTACAGTCGATTCCCAGTGTGTTTGGGGACAGTCTGTGCCCAGTGTGGTTGGGGTACAGTCGATGCCCAGTGTGTTTGGGAACAGTATGTGCCCAGTGTGGCTGGGGTACAGTCGATGCCCAGTGTGGTTGGGGGGACAGTCTGTGCCCAGTGTGGTTGGGGTACAGTCTGTGCCCAGTGTGGTTGGGGGACAGTCGATGCCCAGTGTGGTTGGGGGACAGTCGATGCCCAGTGTGGTTGGGGTACAGTCTGTGCCCAGTGTGGTTGGGGTACAGTCTGTGCCCAGTGTTGTTGGGTACAGTCTGTGCCCAGTGTGGTCGGGGTACAGTCTGTGCCCAGGGTGGCCGGGGTACAGTCTGTGCCCAGTGTGGTTGGGGTACAGTCAATGCCCATTGTGGTTGGGGTACAGTCAATGGCCAGTGTGGTTGGGATACAGTCAATGCCCAGTGTGGTTGGGGACAGTCTGTGCCCAGTGTGGTTGGGGTACAGTCAATGCCCAGTGTGGTTGGGGACAGTCTGTGCCCAGTGTGGTTGGGGTACAGCCAGTGCCCAGTGTGGTTGGGGTACAGTCAGTGCCCAGTGTGGTTGGGGTACAGTCTATGCCCAGTGTGGTTGGGGTACAGTCTGTGCCCAGTGTGGTTGGGGTACAGTCTGTGCCCAGTGTGGATGGGGTACAGTCAATGCCCAGTGTGGTTGGGGTACAGTCTGTGCCCAGTGTGGTAGGGGTACAGTCAGTGCCCAGTGTGGTTGGGGTACAGTCTGTGCCCAGTGTGGTAGGGGTACAGTCTGTGCCCAGTGTGGTAGGGGTACAGTCAATGCCCAGTGTGGTTGGGGTACAGTCTGTGCCCATTGTGGTTGGGGTACAGTCTGTGCCCAGTGTGGTAGGGGTACAGTCAATGCCCAGTGTGGTTGGGGTACAGTCTGTGCCCAGTGTGGTTGGGTACAGTCTGTGCCCAGTGTGGTTGGGGTACTGTCAGTGCCCAGTGTGGTTGGGTTACAGTCTGTGCCCAGTGTGGTTGGGGTACAGTCTGTGCCCAGTGTGGTTGGGTACAATCTGTGCCCAGTGTGGTTGGGGTACAGTCAATGCCCAGTGTGGTTGGGGTACAGTCGATGCCCAGTGTGGTTGGGGGGACAGTCGATGCCCAGTGTGGTTGGGGGGACAGTCTGTGCCCAGTGTGTTGGGAGACAGTCGATGCCCAGTGTGGTTGGGGTACAGTCTGTACCCAGTGTGGTTGGGGGACAGTCAATGCCCAGTGTGGTTGGGGTACAGTCTGTGCCCAGTGTGGTTGGGGTACAGTCAATGGCCAGTGTGGTTGGGATACAGTCAATGCCCAGTGTGGTTGGGGTACAGTCGGTGCCCAGTGTGGTTGGGGTACAGTCAATGGCCAGTGTGGTTGGGATACAGTCAATGCCCAGTGTGGTTGGGGACAGTCTGTGCCCAGTGTGGTTGGGGTACAGTCAATGCCCAGTGTGGTTGGGGACAGTCTGTGCCCAGTGTGGTTGGGGACAGTCTGTGCCCAGTGTGGTTGGGGTACAGTCTGTGCCCACTGTGGGTGGATTACAGTCAGTGCCCAGTGTGGTAGGGGTACAGTCAATGCCCAGTGTGGTTGGGGTACAGTCAGTGCTCAGTGTGGTTGGGGTACAGTATGTGCCCAGTGTGATTGGGGTACAGTCAATGCCCAGTGTGGTTGGGGTACAGTCAGTGCCCAGTGTGGTTGGGGTACAGTCAGTGCCAAGTGTGGTTGGGGTACAGTCAGTGCCCAGTGTGGTTGGGGTACAGTCTGTGCCCAGTGTGTTTGGGGTACAGTCTGTGCCCAGTGTGTTTGGGGTACAGTCAGTGCCCAGTGATTTGGGGTACAGTCAGTGCCCAGTGTGGTTGGGGACAGCCTGTGCCCAGTGTGGTTGGGGTACAGTCTGCGCCCAGTGTGGTTGGGGTACAGTATGTGCCCAGTGTGGTAGGGGTACAGTCAGTGCCCAGTGTGGTTGGGGTACAGTCAGTGCCCAGTGTGGGTGGGGTACAGTCAGTGTCCAGTGTGGTTGGGGTACAGTCTGTGCCCAGTGTGTTTGGGGTACAGTCTGTGCCCAGTGTGGTTGGGGTACAGTCTGTGCCCAGTGTGGTTGGGGTACAGTCTGTGCCCAGTGTTGTTGGGTACAGTCTGTGCCCAGTGTGGTTGGGGTACAGTCTGTGCCCATTGTGGTTGGGGTACAGTCTGTGCCCAGTGTGGTAGGGGTACAGTCAATGCCCAGTGTGGTTGGGGTACAGTCTGTGCCCACTGTGGTTGGGGTACAGTCTGTGCCCAGTGTGGTTGGGGTACAGTCTATGCCCAGTGTGGTTGGGGTACAGTCTGTGCCCAGTGTGGTTGGGGTACAGTCTGTGCCCAGTGTGTATGGGGTACAGTCAATGCCCAGTGTGGTTGGGGTACAGTCTGTGCCCAGTGTGGTAGGGGTACAGTCAGTGCCCAGTGTGGTTGGGGTACAGTCTGTGCCCAGTGTGGTAGGGGTACAGTCTGTGCCCAGTGTGGTAGGGGTACAGTCAATGCCCAGTGTGGTTGGGGTACAGTCTGTGCCCATTGTGGTTGGGGTACAGTCTGTGCCCAGTGTGGTAGGGGTACAGTCAATGCCCAGTGTGGTTGGGGTACAGTCTGTGCCCAGTGTGGTTGGGTACAGTCTGTGCCCAGTGTGGTTGGGGTACTGTCAGTGCCCAGTGTGGTTGGGTTACAGTCTGTGCCCAGTGTGGTTGGGGTACAGTCTGTGCCCAGTGTGGTTGGGTACAATCTTTGCCCAGTGTGGTTGGGGTACAGTCAATGCCCAGTGTGGTTGGGGTACAGTCGATGCCCAGTGTGGTTGGGGGGACAGTCGATGCCCAGTGTGGTTGGGGGGACAGTCTGTGCCCAGTGTGTTGGGAGACAGTCGATGCCCAGTGTGGTTGGGGTACAGTCTGTACCCAGTGTGGTTGGGGGACAGTCAATGCCCAGTGTGGTTGGGGTACAGTCTGTGCCCAGTGTGGTTGGGGTACAGTCAATGGCCAGTGTGGTTGGGATACAGTCAATGCCCAGTGTGGTTGGGGTACAGTCGGTGCCCAGTGTGGTTGGGGTACAGTCAATGGCCAGTGTGGTTGGGATACAGTCAATGCCCAGTGTGGTTGGGGACAGTCTGTGCCCAGTGTGGTTGGGGTACAGTCAATGCCCAGTGTGGTTGGGGACAGTCTGTGCCCAGTGTGGTTGGGGACAGTCTGTGCCCAGTGTGGTTGGGGTACAGTCTGTGCCCACTGTGGGTGGGTTACAGTCAGTGCCCAGTGTGGTAGGGGTACAGTCAATGCCCAGTGTGGTTGGGGTACAGTCAGTGCTCAGTGTGGTTGGGGTACAGTATGTGCCCAGTGTGATTGGGGTACAGTCAATGCCCAGTGTGGTTGGGGTACAGTCAGTGCCCAGTGTGGTTGGGGTACAGTCAGTGCCAAGTGTGGTTGGGGTACAGTCAGTGCCCAGTGTGGTTGGGGTACAGTCTGTGCCCAGTGTGTTTGGGGTACAGTCTGTGCCCAGTGTGTTTGGGGTACAGTCAGTGCCCAGTGATTTGGGGTACAGTCAGTGCCCAGTGTGGTTGGGGACAGCCTGTGCCCAGTGTGGTTGGGGTACAGTCTGCGCCCAGTGTGGTTGGGGTACAGTATGTGCCCAGTGTGGTAGGGGTACAGTCAGTGCCCAGTGTGGTTGGGGTACAGTCAGTGCCCAGTGTGGGTGGGGTACAGTCAGTGTCCAGTGTGGTTGGGGTACAGTCTGTGCCCAGTGTGTTTGGGGTACAGTCTGTGCCCAGTGTGGTTGGGGTACAGTCTGTGCCCAGTGTGGTTGGGGTACAGTCTGTGACCAGTGTGGTTGGGTACAGTCTGTGCCCAGTGTGGTTGGGGTACAGTCAGTGCCCAGTGTGGTTGGGGTACAGTCTGTGCCCAGTGTGGTTGGGGCACAGTCTGTGCCCAGTGTGGTTGGGGTACAGTCTGTGCCCAGTGTTGTTGGGTACAGTCTGTGCCCAGTGTGGTTGGGGTACAGTCAATGCCCACTGTGGTTGGGGTACAGTCAGTGCCCAGTGTGGTTGGGGTACAGTCTATGCCCAGTGTGGTTGGGGTACAGTCTGTGCCCAGTGTGGTTGGGGTACAGTCTGTGCCCAGTGTGGATGGGGTACAGTCAATGCCCAGTGTGGTTGGGATACAGTCTGTGCCCAGTGTGGTAGGGGTACAGTCAGTGCCCAGTGTGGTTGGGGTACAGTCTGTGCCCAGTGTGGTAGGGGTACAGTCTGTGCCCAGTGTGGTAGGGGTACAGTCAATGCCCAGTGTGGTTGGGGTACAGTCTGTGCCCATTGTGGTTGGGGTACAGTCTGTGCCCAGTGTGGTAGGGGTACAGTCAATGCCCAGTGTGGTTGGGGTACAGTCTGTGCCCAGTGTGGTTGGGTACAGTCTGTGCCCAGTGTGGTTGGGGTACTGTCAGTGCCCAGTGTGGTTGGGTTACAGTCTGTGCCCAGTGTGGTTGGGGTACAGTCTGTGCCCAGTGTGGTTGGGTACAATCTGTGCCCAGTGTGGTTGGGGTACAGTCAATGCCCAGTGTGGTTGGGGTACAGTCGATGCCCAGTGTGGTTGGGGGGACAGTCGATGCCCAGTGTGGTTGGGGGGACAGTCTGTGCCCAGTGTGTTGGGAGACAGTCGATGCCCAGTGTGGTTGGGGTACAGTCTGTACCCAGTGTGGTTGGGGGACAGTCAATGCCCAGTGTGGTTGGGGTACAGTCTGTGCCCAGTGTGGTTGGGGTACAGTCAATGGCCAGTGTGGTTGGGATACAGTCAATGCCCAGTGTGGTTGGGGTACATTCGGTGCCCAGTGTGGTTGGGGTACAGTCAATGGCCAGTGTGGTTGGGATACAGTCAATGCCCAGTGTGGTTGGGGACAGTCTGTGCCCAGTGTGGTTGGGGTACAGTCAATGCCCAGTGTGGTTGGGGACAGTCTGTGCCCAGTGTGGTTGGGGACAGTCTGTGCCCAGTGTGGTTGGGGTACAGTCTGTGCCCACTGTGGGTGGGTTACAGTCAGTGCCCAGTGTGGTAGGGGTACAGTCAATGCCCAGTGTGGTTGGGGTACAGTCAGTGCTCAGTGTGGTTGGGGTACAGTATGTGCCCAGTGTGATTGGGGTACAGTCAATGCCCAGTGTGGTTGGGGTACAGTCAGTGCCCAGTGTGGTTGGGGTACAGTCAGTGCCAAGTGTGGTTGGGGTACAGTCAGTGCCCAGTGTGGTTGGGGTACAGTCTGTGCCCAGTGTGTTTGGGGTACAGTCTGTGCCCAGTGTGTTTGGGGTACAGTCAGTGCCCAGTGATTTGGGGTACAGTCAGTGCCCAGTGTGGTTGGGGACAGCCTGTGCCCAGTGTGGTTGGGGTACAGTCTGCGCCCAGTGTGGTTGGGGTACAGTATGTGCCCAGTGTGGTAGGGGTACAGTCAGTGCCCAGTGTGGTTGGGGTACAGTCAGTGCCCAGTGTGGGTGGGGTACAGTCAGTGTCCAGTGTGGTTGGGGTACAGTCTGTGCCCAGTGTGTTTGGGGTACAGTCTGTGCCCAGTGTGGTTGGGGTACAGTCTGTGCCCAGTGTGGTTGGGGTACAGTCTGTGCCCAGTGTGGTTGGGGTACAGTCAGTGCCCAGTGTGGTTGGGGTACAGTCTGTGCCCAGTGTGGTCGGGGTACAGTCTGTGCCCAGGGTGGTCGGGGTACAGTCTGTGCCCAGTGTGGTTGGGGCACAGTCTGTGCCCAGTGTGGTTGGGGTACAGTCAGTGCTCAGTGTGGTTGGGGTACAGTATGTGCCCAGTGTGATTGGGGTACAGTCAATGCCCAGTGTGTTTGGGGTACAGTCAGTGCCCAGTGATTTGGGGTACAGTCAGTGCCCAGTGTGGTTGGGGACAGCCTGTGCCCAGTGTGGTTGGGGTACAGTCTGTGACCAGTGTGGTTGGGGCACAGTATGTGCCCAGTGTGTAAGGGGTACAGTCAGTGCCCAGTGTGGTTGGGGTACAGTCAGTGCCCAGTGTGGGTGGGGTACAGTCAGTGTCCAGTGTGGTTGGGGTACAGTCTGTGCCCAGTGTGTTTGGGGTACAGTCTGTGCCCAGTGTGGTTGGGGTACAGTCTGTGCCCAGTGTGGTTGGGGTACAGTCTGTGCCCAGTGTGGTTGGGTACAGTCTGTGCCCAGTGTGTTTGGGGTGCAGTCAGTGCCCAGTGTGGTTGGGGTACAGTCTGTGCCCAGTGTGGTTGGGTACAGTCTGTGCCCAGTGTGGTTGGGGTACAGTCAGTGCCCAGTGTGGTTGGGGTACAGTCTGTGCCCAGTGTGGTTGGGGTACAGTCTGTGCCCAGTGTTGTTGGGTACAGTCTGTGCCCAGTGTTGTTGGGTACAGTCTGTGCCCAGTGTTGTTGGGTACAGTCTGTGCCCAGTGTGGTCGGGGTACAGTCTGTGCCCAGGGTGGTCGGGGTACAGTCTGTGCCCAGTGTGGTTGGGGCACAGTCTGTGCCCAGTGTGGTTGGGGTACAGCCTGTGCCCAGTGTTGTTGGGTACAGTCTGTGCCCAGTGTGGTTGGGGTACAGTCAATGCCCACTGTGGTTGGGGTACAGTCAGTGCTCAGTGTGGTTGGGATACAGTCAATGCCCAGTGTGGTTGGGGACAGTCTGTGCCCAGTGTGGTTGGGGACAGTCTGTGCCCAGTGTGGTTGGGTACAGTCTGTGCCCAGTGTTTGGGTACAGTCTGTGCCCAGTGTGGTTGGGGTACAGTCTGTGCCCAGTGTTTGGGTACAGTCTGTGCCCAGTGTGGTTGGGGGACAGTCAGTGCCCAGTGTGGTTGGGGTACAGTCAATGCCCAGTGTGGTTGGGGTACAGTCTGTGCCCAGTGTGGGTGGGTACAGTCTGTGCCCAGTGTGGTTGGGTACAGTCTGTGCCCAGTGTGGTTGGGGTACAGTCAGTGCCCAGTGTGGTTGGGGTACAGTCAATGCCCAGTGTGGTTGGGGTACAGTCAATGCCCAGTGTGGTTGGGGGACAGTCAGTGCCCAGTGTGGTTGGGGGACAGTCAGTGCCCAGTGTAGTTGGGCTACAGTCTGTGCCCAGTGTGGTTGGGGACAGTCTGTGCCCAGTGTGGTTGGGTACAGTCTGTGCCCAGTGTTTGGGTACAGTCTGTGCCCAGTGTTGTTGGGTACAGTCTGTGCCCAGTGTTGTTGGGTACAGTCTGTGCCCAGTGTGGTCGGGGTACAGTCTGTGCCCAGGGTGGTCGGGGTACAGTCTGTGCCCAGTGTGGTTGGGGCACAGTCTGTGCCCAGTGTGGTTGGGGTACAGTCTGTGCCGAGTGTTGTTGGGTACAGTCTGTGCCCAGTGTGGTTGGGGTACAGTCAATGCCCACTGTGGTTGGGGTACAGTCTGTGCTCAGTGTGGTTGGGGACAGTCTGTGCCCAGTGTGGTTGGGTACAGTCTGTGCCCAGTATTTGGGTACAGTCTGTGCCCAGTGTGGTTGGGGTACAGTCTGTGCCCAGTGTTTGGGTACAGTCTGTGCCCAGTGTGGTTGGGGGACAGTCAGTGCCCAGTGTGGTTGGGGTACAGTCAATGCCCAGTGTGGTTGGGGTACAGTCTGTGCCCAGTGTGGTTGGGTACAGTCTGTGCCCAGTGTGGTTGGGTACAGTCTGTGCCCAGTGTGGTTGGGGGACAGTCAGTGCCCAGTGTGGTTGGGGTACAGTCAGTGCCCAGTGTAGTTGGGCTACAGTCTGTGCCCAGTGTTTGGGTACAGTCTGTGCCCAGTGTTTGGGGTACAGTCTGTGCCCAGTGTTTGGGGTACAGTCTGTGCCCAGTGTGTTTGGGGCACAGTCTGCACCCAGTGTGTTTGGGGTTCAGTCTGTGCCCAGTGTTTGGGTACAGTCTGTGCCCAGTGTGGTTGGGGTACAGTCGATTCCCAGTGTGTTTGGGGACAGTCTGTGCCCAGTGTGGTTGGGGTACAGTCGATGCCCAGTGTGTTTGGGAACAGTCTGTGCCCAGTGTGGTTGGGGTACAGTCGATGCCCAGTGTGGTTGGGGGGGACAGTCGATGCCCAGTGTGGTTGGGGGGACAGTCTGTGCCCAGTGTGGTTGGGGTACAGTCTGTGCCCAGTGTGGTTGGGGGACAGTCGATGCCCAGTGTGGTTGGGGTACAGTCTGTACCCAGTGTGGTTGGGGGATAGTCAATGCCCAGTGTGGTTGGGGTACAGTCTGTGCCCAGTGTGGTTGGGGTACAGTCAATGGCCAGTGTGGTTGGGATACAGTCAATGCCCAGTGTGGTTGGGGACAGTCTGTGCCCAGTGTGGTTGGGGTACAGTCAATGCCCAGTGTGGTTGGGGACAGTCTGTGCCCAGTGTGGTTGGGGTACAGTCAATGCCCAGTGTGGTTGGGGACAGTCTGTGCCCAGTGTGGTTGGGGTACAGTCAATGCCCAGTGTGGTTGGGGTACAGTCAATGCCCAGTGTGGTTGGGGGACAGTCAGTGCCCAGTGTGGTTGGGGGACAGTCAGTGCCCAGTGTAGTTGGGCTACAGTCTGTGCCCAGTGTTTGGGTACAGTCTGTGCCCAGTGTTTGGGGTACAGTCTGTGCCCAGTGTGTTTGGGGTACAGTCTGCGGCCAGTGTGTTTGGGGTACAGTCTGCGCCCAGTGTGTTTGGGGTACAGTCTGCGCCCAGTGTGTTTGGGGTACAGTCTGCGCCCAGTGTGTTTGGGGTACAGTCAATGCCCAGTGTGGTTGGGGGACAGTCAGTGCCCAGTGTAGTTGGGGTACAGTCTGTGCCCAGTGTTTGGGTACAGTCTGTGCCCAGTGTTTGGGTACAGTCTGTGCCCAGTGTTTGGGTACAGTCTGTGCCCAGTGTGGTTGGGGGACAGTCAGTGCCCAGTGTAGTTGGGGTACAGTCTGTGCCCAGTGTTTGGGTACAGTCTGTGCCCAGTGTTTGGGTACAGTCTGTGCCCAGTGTGGTTGGGTACAGTCTGTGCCCAGTGTGGTTGGGGTACAGTCGATTCCCAGTGTGTTTGGGGACAGTCTGTGCCCAGTGTGGTTGGGGTACAGTCGATGCCCAGTGTGTTTGGGAACAGTCTGTGCCCAGTGTGGCTGGGGTACAGTCTGTGCCCAGTGTGGTTGGCGTACAGTCTGTGCCCAGTGTTGTTGGGTACAGTCTGTGCCCAGTGTGGTCGGGGTACAGTCTGTGCCCAGTGTGGTTGGGGTACAGTCTGTGCCCAGTGTGGTTGGGGTACAGTCAATGCCCAGTGTGGTTGGGGTACAGTCTGTGCCCAGTGTGGTTGGGGTACAGTCAATGGCCAGTGTGGTTGGGATACAGTCAATGCCCAGTGTGGTTGGGGACAGTCTGTGCCCAGTGTGGTTGAGGACAGTCTGTGCCCAGTGTGGTTGGGGTACAGTCAGTGCCCAGTGTGATTGGGGGACAGTCGGTGCCCAGTGTGGTTGGGGTACAGTCAATGGCCAGTGTGGTTGGGATACAGTCAATGCCCAGTGTGGTTGGGGACAGTCTGTGCCCAGTGTGGTTGGGGTACAGTCAATGCCCAGTGTGGTTGGGGACAGTCTGTGCCCAGTGTGGTTGGGGACAGTCTGTGCCCAGTGTGGTTGGGGTACAGTCTGTGCCCACTGTGGGTGGGTTACAGTCAGTGCCCAGTGTGGTAGGGGTACAGTCAATGCCCAGTGTGGTTGGGGTACAGTCAGTGCTCAGTGTGGTTGGGGTACAGTATGTGCCCAGTGTGATTGGGGTACAGTCAATGCCCAGTGTGGTTGGGGTACAGTCAGTGCCCAGTGTGTTTGGGGTACAGTCAGTGCCCAGTGATTTGGGGTACAGTCAGTGCCCAGTGTGGTTGGGGACAGCCTGTGCCCAGTGTGGTTGGGGTACAGTCTGTGACCAGTGTGGTTGGGGTACAGTATGTGCCCAGTGTGGTAGGGGTACAGTCAGTGCCCAGTGTGGTTGGGGTACAGTCAGTGCCCAGTGTGGGTGGGGTACAGTCAGTGTCCAGTGTGGTTGGGGTACAGTCTGTGCCCAGTGTGTTTGGGGTACAGTCTGTGCCCAGTGTGGTTGGGGTACAGTCTGTGCCCAGTGTGGTTGGGGTACAGTCTGTGCCCAGTGTGGTTGGGTACAGTCTGTGCCCAGTGTGTTTGGGGTGCAGTCAGTGCCCAGTGTGGTTGGGGTACAGTCTGTGCCCAGTGTGGTTGGGTACAGTCTGTGCCCAGTGTGGTTGGGGTACAGTCAGTGCCCAGTGTGGTTGGGGTACAGTCTGTGCCCAGTGTGGTTGGGGTACAGTCTGTGCCCAGTGTTGTTGGGTACAGTCTGTGCCCAGTGTTGTTGGGTACAGTCTGTGCCCAGTGTTGTTGGGTACAGTCTGTGCCCAGTGTTGTTGGGTACAGTCTGTGCCCAGTGTGGTCGGGGTACAGTCTGTGCCCAGGGTGGTCGGGGTACAGTCTGTGCCCAGTGTGGTTGGGGCACAGTCTGTGCCCAGTGTGGTTGGGGTACAGTCTGTGCCCAGTGTTGTTGGGGTACAGTCAATGCCCACTGTGGTTGGGGTACAGTCAGTGCTCAGTGTGGTTGGGATACAGTCAATGCCCAGTGTGGTTGGGGACAGTCTGTGCCCAGTGTGGTTGGGTACAGTCTGTGCCCAGTGTTTGGGTACAGTCTGTGCCCAGTGTGGTTGGGGTACAGTCTGTGCCCAGTGTTTGGGTACAGTCTGTGCCCAGTGTGGTTGGGGGACAGTCAGTGCCCAGTGTGGTTGGGGTACAGTCAATGCCCAGTGTGGTTGGGGTACAGTCTGTGCCCAGTGTGGGTGGGTACAGTCTGTGCCCAGTGTGGTTGGGTACAGTCTGTGCCCAGTGTGGTTGGGGTACAGTCAGTGCCCAGTGTGGTTGGGGTACAGTCAATGCCCAGTGTGGTTGGGGTACAGTCAATGCCCAGTGTGGTTGGGGGACAGTCAGTGCCCAGTGTGGTTGGGGGACAGTCAGTGCCCAGTGTAGTTGGGCTACAGTCTGTGCCCAGTGTTTGGGTACAGTCTGTGCCCAGTGTTTGGGGTACAGTCTGTGCCCAGTGTTTGGGGTACAGTCTGTGCCCAGTGTGTTTGGGGCACAGTCTGCGCCCAGTGTGTTTGGGGCACAGTCTGCGCCCAGTGTGTTTGGGGCACAGTCTGCGCCCAGTGTGTTTGGGGTTCAGTCTGCGCCCAGTGTGTTTGGGGTACAGTCTGCGCCCAGTGTGTTTGTTGTACAGTCTGTGCCCAGTGTGGTTGGGGGACAGTCAGTGCCCAGTGTGGTTGGGGTACAGTCTGTGCCCAGTGTTTGGGTACAGTCTGTGCCCAGTGTTTGGGTACAGTCTGTGCCCAGTGTGGTTGGGGTACAGTCGATTCCCAGTGTGTTTGGGGACAGTCTGTGCCCAGTGTGGTTGGGGTACAGTCGATGCCCAGTGTGTTTGGGAACAGTCTGTGCCCAGTGTGGTTGGGGTACAGTCGATGCCCAGTGTGGTTGGGGGGGACAGTCGATGCCCAGTGTGGTTGGGGGGACAGTCTGTGCCCAGTGTGGTTGGGGTACAGTCTGTGCCCAGTGTGGTTGGGGGACAGTCGATGCCCAGTGTGGTTGGGGTACAGTCTGTACCCAGTGTGGTTGGGGGATAGTCAATGCCCAGTGTGGTTGGGCTACAGTCTGTGCCCAGTGTGGTTGGGGTACAGTCAATGGCCAGTGTGGTTGGGATACAGTCAATGCCCAGTGTGGTTGGGGACAGTCTGTGCCCAGTGTGGTTGGGGTACAGTCAATGCCCAGTGTGGTTGGGGACAGTCTGTGCCCAGTGTGGTTGGGGTACAGTCAATGCCCAGTGTGGTTGGGGACAGTCTGTGCCCAGTGTGGTTGGGGTACAGTCAATGCCCAGTGTGGTTGGGGTACAGTCAATGCCCAGTGTGGTTGGGGGACAGTCAGTGCCCAGTGTGGTTGGGGGACAGTCAGTGCCCAGTGTAGTTGGGCTACAGTCTGTGCCCAGTGTTTGGGTACAGTCTGTGCCCAGTGTTTGGGGTACAGTCTGTGCCCAGTGTGTTTGGGGTACAGTCTGCGCCCAGTGTGTTTGGGGTACAGTCTGCGCCCAGTGTGTTTGGGGTACAGTCTGCGCCCAGTGTGTTTGGGGTACAGTCAATGCCCAGTGTGGTTGGGGGACAGTCAGTGCCCAGTGTAGTTGGGGTACAGTCTATGCCCAGTGTTTGGGTACAGTCTGTGCCCAGTGTTTGGGTACAGTCTGTGCCCAGTGTTTGGGTACAGTCTGTGCCCAGTGTGGTTGGGGGACAGTCAGTGCCCAGTGTAGTTGGGGTACAGTCTGTGCCCAGTGTTTGGGTACAGTCTGTGCCCAGTGTTTGGGTACAGTCTGTGCCCAGTGTGGTTGGGTACAGTCTGTGCCCAGTGTGGTTGGGGTACAGTCGATTCCCAGTGTGTTTGGGGACAGTCTGTGCCCAGTGTGGTTGGGGTACAGTCGATGCCCAGTGTGTTTGGGAACAGTCTGTGCCCAGTGTGGCTGGGGTACAGTCGATGCCCAGTGTGGTTGGGGGGAAGTCTGTGCCCAGTGTGGTTGGGGTACAGTCTGTGCCCAGTGTGGTTGGGGGACAGTCGATGCCCAGTGTGGTTGGGGTACAGTCTGTGCCCAGTGTGGTTGGGGTACAGTCTGTGCCCAGTGTTGTTGGGTACAGTCTGTGCCCAGTGTGGTTGGGGTACAGTATGTGCCCAGTGTGGATGGGGTACAGTCACTGCCCAGTGTGGTTGGGGTACAGTCTGTGCCCAGTGTGGTAGGGGTACAGTCAGTGCCCAGTGTGGTCGGGGTACAGTCTGTGCCCAGTGTGGTTGGGGTACAGTCTGTGCCCAGTGTGGTAGGGGTACAGTCTGTGCCCAGTGTGGTAGGGGTACAGTCAATGCCCAGTGTGGTTGGGATACAGCCTGTGCCCAGTGTGGTTGGGGTACAGTCTGTGCCCAGTGTGGTTGGGGTACACTCTGTGCCCATTGTGGTTGGGGTACAGTCAATGCCCAGTGTAGTTGGGGTACAGTCTGTGCCCAGTGTGGTCGGGTACAGTCTGTGCCCAGTGTGGTTGGGGTACAGTCTGTGCCCAGTGTTGTTGGGTACAGTCTGTGCCCAGTGTGGTTGGGGTACAGTCTGTGCCCATTGTGGTTGGGGTACAGTCTGTGCCCAGTGTGGTAGGGGTACAGTCAATGCCCAGTGTGGTTGGGGTACAGTCTGTGCCCACTGTGGTTGGGGTACAGTCTGTGCCCAGTGTGGTTGGGGTACAGTCTATGCCCAGTGTGGTTGGGGTACAGTCTGTGCCCAGTGTGGTTGGGGTACAGTCTGTGCCCAGTGTGTATGGGGTACAGTCAATGCCCAGTGTGGTTGGGGTACAGTCTGTGCCCAGTGTGGTAGGGGTACAGTCAGTGCCCAGTGTGGTTGGGGTACAGTCTGTGCCCAGTGTGGTAGGGGTACAGTCTGTGCCCAGTGTGGTAGGGGTACAGTCAATGCCCAGTGTGGTTGGGGTACAGTCTGTGCCCATTGTGGTTGGGGTACAGTCTGTGCCCAGTGTGGTAGGGGTACAGTCAATGCCCAGTGTGGTTGGGGTACAGTCTGTGCCCAGTGTGGTTGGGTACAGTCTGTGCCCAGTGTGGTTGGGGTACTGTCAGTGCCCAGTGTGGTTGGGTTACAGTCTGTGCCCAGTGTGGTTGGGGTACAGTCTGTGCCCAGTGTGGTTGGGTACAATCTTTGCCCAGTGTGGTTGGGGTACAGTCAATGCCCAGTGTGGTTGGGGTACAGTCGATGCCCAGTGTGGTTGGGGGGACAGTCGATGCCCAGTGTGGTTGGGGGGACAGTCTGTGCCCAGTGTGTTGGGAGACAGTCGATGCCCAGTGTGGTTGGGGTACAGTCTGTACCCAGTGTGGTTGGGGGACAGTCAATGCCCAGTGTGGTTGGGGTACAGTCTGTGCCCAGTGTGGTTGGGGTACAGTCAATGGCCAGTGTGGTTGGGATACAGTCAATGCCCAGTGTGGTTGGGGTACAGTCGGTGCCCAGTGTGGTTGGGGTACAGTCAATGGCCAGTGTGGTTGGGATACAGTCAATGCCCAGTGTGGTTGGGGACAGTCTGTGCCCAGTGTGGTTGGGGTACAGTCAATGCCCAGTGTGGTTGGGGACAGTCTGTGCCCAGTGTGGTTGGGGACAGTCTGTGCCCAGTGTGGTTGGGGTACAGTCTGTGCCCACTGTGGGTGGGTTACAGTCAGTGCCCAGTGTGGTAGGGGTACAGTCAATGCCCAGTGTGGTTGGGGTACAGTCAGTGCTCAGTGTGGTTGGGGTACAGTATGTGCCCAGTGTGATTGGGGTACAGTCAATGCCCAGTGTGGTTGGGGTACAGTCAGTGCCCAGTGTGGTTGGGGTACAGTCAGTGCCAAGTGTGGTTGGGGTACAGTCAGTGCCCAGTGTGGTTGGGGTACAGTCTGTGCCCAGTGTGTTTGGGGTACAGTCTGTGCCCAGTGTGTTTGGGGTACAGTCAGTGCCCAGTGATTTGGGGTACAGTCAGTGCCCAGTGTGGTTGGGGACAGCCTGTGCCCAGTGTGGTTGGGGTACAGTCTGCGCCCAGTGTGGTTGGGGTACAGTATGTGCCCAGTGTGGTAGGGGTACAGTCAGTGCCCAGTGTGGTTGGGGTACAGTCAGTGCCCAGTGTGGGTGGGGTACAGTCAGTGTCCAGTGTGGTTGGGGTACAGTCTGTGCCCAGTGTGTTTGGGGTACAGTCTGTGCCCAGTGTGGTTGGGGTACAGTCTGTGCCCAGTGTGGTTGGGGTACAGTCTGTGCCCAGTGTGGTTGGGTACAGTCTGTGCCCAGTGTGGTTGGGGTACAGTCAGTGCCCAGTGTGGTTGGGGTACAGTCTGTGCCCAGTGTGGTTGGGGCACAGTCTGTGCCCAGTGTGGTTGGGGTACAGTCTGTGCCCAGTGTTGTTGGGTACAGTCTGTGCCCAGTGTGGTTGGGGTACAGTCAATGCCCACTGTGGTTGGGGTACAGTCAGTGCCCAGTGTGGTTGGGGTACAGTCTATGCCCAGTGTGGTTGGGGTACAGTCTGTGCCCAGTGTGGTTGGGGTACAGTCTGTGCCCAGTGTGGATGGGGTACAGTCAATGCCCAGTGTGGTTGGGATACAGTCTGTGCCCAGTGTGGTAGGGGTACAGTCAGTGCCCAGTGTGGTTGGGGTACAGTCTGTGCCCAGTGTGGTAGGGGTACAGTCTGTGCCCAGTGTGGTAGGGGTACAGTCAATGCCCAGTGTGGTTGGGGTACAGTCTGTGCCCATTGTGGTTGGGGTACAGTCTGTGCCCAGTGTGGTAGGGGTACAGTCAATGCCCAGTGTGGTTGGGGTACAGTCTGTGCCCAGTGTGGTTGGGTACAGTCTGTGCCCAGTGTGGTTGGGGTACTGTCAGTGCCCAGTGTGGTTGGGTTACAGTCTGTGCCCAGTGTGGTTGGGGTACAGTCTGTGCCCAGTGTGGTTGGGTACAATCTGTGCCCAGTGTGGTTGGGGTACAGTCAATGCCCAGTGTGGTTGGGGTACAGTCGATGCCCAGTGTGGTTGGGGGGACAGTCGATGCCCAGTGTGGTTGGGGGGACAGTCTGTGCCCAGTGTGTTGGGAGACAGTCGATGCCCAGTGTGGTTGGGGTACAGTCTGTACCCAGTGTGGTTGGGGGACAGTCAATGCCCAGTGTGGTTGGGGTACAGTCTGTGCCCAGTGTGGTTGGGGTACAGTCAATGGCCAGTGTGGTTGGGATACAGTCAATGCCCAGTGTGGTTGGGGTACATTCGGTGCCCAGTGTGGTTGGGGTACAGTCAATGGCCAGTGTGGTTGGGATACAGTCAATGCCCAGTGTGGTTGGGGACAGTCTGTGCCCAGTGTGGTTGGGGTACAGTCAATGCCCAGTGTGGTTGGGGACAGTCTGTGCCCAGTGTGGTTGGGGACAGTCTGTGCCCAGTGTGGTTGGGGTACAGTCTGTGCCCACTGTGGGTGGGTTACAGTCAGTGCCCAGTGTGGTAGGGGTACAGTCAATGCCCAGTGTGGTTGGGGTACAGTCAATGCCCAGTGTGGTTGGGGTACAGTCAGTGCCCAGTGTGGTTGGGGTACAGTCAGTGCCAAGTGTGGTTGGGGTACAGTCAGTGCCCAGTGTGGTTGGGGTACAGTCTGTGCCCAGTGTGTTTGGGGTACAGTCTGTGCCCAGTGTGTTTGGGGTACAGTCAGTGCCCAGTGATTTGGGGTACAGTCAGTGCCCAGTGTGGTTGGGGACAGCCTGTGCCCAGTGTGGTTGGGGTACAGTCTGCGCCCAGTGTGGTTGGGGTACAGTATGTGCCCAGTGTGGTAGGGGTACAGTCAGTGCCCAGTGTGGTTGGGGTACAGTCAGTGCCCAGTGTGGGTGGGGTACAGTCAGTGTCCAGTGTGGTTGGGGTACAGTCTGTGCCCAGTGTGTTTGGGGTACAGTCTGTGCCCAGTGTGGTTGGGGTACAGTCTGTGCCCAGTGTGGTTGGGGTACAGTCTGTGCCCAGTGTGGTTGGGGTACAGTCAGTGCCCAGTGTGGTTGGGGTACAGTCTGTGCCCAGTGTGGTCGGGGTACAGTCTGTGCCCAGGGTGGTCGGGGTACAGTCTGTGCCCAGTGTGGTTGGGGTACAGTCAGTGCTCAGTGTGGTTGGGGTACAGTATGTGCCCAGTGTGATTGGGGTACAGTCAATGCCCAGTGTGTTTGGGGTACAGTCAGTGCCCAGTGATTTGGGGTACAGTCAGTGCCCAGTGTGGTTGGGGACAGCCTGTGCCCAGTGTGGTTGGGGTACAGTCTGTGACCAGTGTGGTTGGGGCACAGTATGTGCCCAGTGTGTAAGGGGTACAGTCAGTGCCCAGTGTGGTTGGGGTACAGTCAGTGCCCAGTGTGGGTGGGGTACAGTCAGTGTCCAGTGTGGTTGGGGTACAGTCTGTGCCCAGTGTGTTTGGGGTACAGTCTGTGCCCAGTGTGGTTGGGGTACAGTCTGTGCCCAGTGTGGTTGGGGTACAGTCTGTGCCCAGTGTGGTTGGGTACAGTCTGTGCCCAGTGTGTTTGGGGTGCAGTCAGTGCCCAGTGTGGTTGGGGTACAGTCTGTGCCCAGTGTGGTTGGGTACAGTCTGTGCCCAGTGTGGTTGGGGTACAGTCAGTGCCCAGTGTGGTTGGGGTACAGTCTGTGCCCAGTGTGGTTGGGGTACAGTCTGTGCCCAGTGTTGTTGGGTACAGTCTGTGCCCAGTGTTGTTGGGTACAGTCTGTGCCCAGTGTTGTTGGGTACAGTCTGTGCCCAGTGTGGTCGGGGTACAGTCTGTGCCCAGGGTGGTCGGGGTACAGTCTGTGCCCAGTGTGGTTGGGGCACAGTCTGTGCCCAGTGTGGTTGGGGTACAGCCTGTGCCCAGTGTTGTTGGGTACAGTCTGTGCCCAGTGTGGTTGGGGTACAGTCAATGCCCACTGTGGTTGGGGTACAGTCAGTGCTCAGTGTGGTTGGGATACAGTCAATGCCCAGTGTGGTTGGGGACAGTCTGTGCCCAGTGTGGTTGGGGACAGTCTGTGCCCAGTGTGGTTGGGTACAGTCTGTGCCCAGTGTTTGGGTACAGTCTGTGCCCAGTGTGGTTGGGGTACAGTCTGTGCCCAGTGTTTGGGTACAGTCTGTGCCCAGTGTGGTTGGGGGACAGTCAGTGCCCAGTGTGGTTGGGGTACAGTCAATGCCCAGTGTGGTTGGGGTACAGTCTGTGCCCAGTGTGGGTGGGTACAGTCTGTGCCCAGTGTGGTTGGGTACAGTCTGTGCCCAGTGTGGTTGGGGTACAGTCAGTGCCCAGTGTGGTTGGGGTACAGTCAATGCCCAGTGTGGTTGGGGTACAGTCAATGCCCAGTGTGGTTGGGGGACAGTCAGTGCCCAGTGTGGTTGGGGGACAGTCAGTGCCCAGTGTAGTTGGGCTACAGTCTGTGCCCAGTGTGGTTGGGGACAGTCTGTGCCCAGTGTGGTTGGGTACAGTCTGTGCCCAGTGTTTGGGTACAGTCTGTGCCCAGTGTTGTTGGGTACAGTCTGTGCCCAGTGTTGTTGGGTACAGTCTGTGCCCAGTGTGGTCGGGGTACAGTCTGTGCCCAGGGTGGTCGGGGTACAGTCTGTGCCCAGTGTGGTTGGGGCACAGTCTGTGCCCAGTGTGGTTGGGGTACAGTCTGTGCCGAGTGTTGTTGGGTACAGTCTGTGCCCAGTGTGGTTGGGGTACAGTCAATGCCCACTGTGGTTGGGGTACAGTCTGTGCTCAGTGTGGTTGGGGACAGTCTGTGCCCAGTGTGGTTGGGTACAGTCTGTGCCCAGTGTTTGGGTACAGTCTGTGCCCAGTGTGGTTGGGGTACAGTCTGTGCCCAGTGTTTGGGTACAGTCTGTGCCCAGTGTGGTTGGGGGACAGTCAGTGCCCAGTGTGGTTGGGGTACAGTCAATGCCCAGTGTGGTTGGGGTACAGTCTGTGCCCAGTGTGGTTGGGTACAGTCTGTGCCCAGTGTGGTTGGGTACAGTCTGTGCCCAGTGTGGTTGGGGGACAGTCAGTGCCCAGTGTGGTTGGGGTACAGTCAGTGCCCAGTGTAGTTGGGCTACAGTCTGTGCCCAGTGTTTGGGTACAGTCTGTGCCCAGTGTTTGGGGTACAGTCTGTGCCCAGTGTTTGGGGTACAGTCTGTGCCCAGTGTGTTTGGGGCACAGTCTGCACCCAGTGTGTTTGGGGTTCAGTCTGTGCCCAGTGTTTGGGTACAGTCTGTGCCCAGTGTGGTTGGGGTACAGTCGATTCCCAGTGTGTTTGGGGACAGTCTGTGCCCAGTGTGGTTGGGGTACAGTCGATGCCCAGTGTGTTTGGGAACAGTCTGTGCCCAGTGTGGTTGGGGTACAGTCGATGCCCAGTGTGGTTGGGGGGGACAGTCGATGCCCAGTGTGGTTGGGGGGACAGTCTGTGCCCAGTGTGGTTGGGGTACAGTCTGTGCCCAGTGTGGTTGGGGGACAGTCGATGCCCAGTGTGGTTGGGGTACAGTCTGTACCCAGTGTGGTTGGGGTACAGTCAATGGCCAGTGTGGTTGGGGTACAGTCTGTGCCCAGGGTGGTCGGGGTACAGTCTGTGCCCAGTGTGGTTGGGGCACAGTCTGTGCCCAGTGTGGTTGGGGTACAGCCTGTGCCCAGTGTTGTTGGGTACAGTCTGTGCCCAGTGTGGTTGGGGTACAGTCAATGCCCACTGTGGTTGGGGTACAGTCAGTGCTCAGTGTGGTTGGGATACAGTCAATGCCCAGTGTGGTTGGGGACAGTCTGTGCCCAGTGTGGTTGGGTACAGTCTGTGCCCAGTGTTTGGGTACAGCCTGTGCCCAGTGTGGTTGGGGTACAGTCTGTGCCCAGTGTTTGGGTACAGTCTGTGCCCAGTGTGGTTGGGGGACAGTCAGTGCCCAGTGTGGTTGGGGTACAGTCAATGCCCAGTGTGGTTGGGGTACAGTCTGTGCCCAGTGTGGGTGGGTACAGTCTGTGCCCAGTGTGGTTGGGTACAGTCTGTGCCCAGTGTGGTTGGGGTACAGTCAGTGCCCAGTGTGGTTGGGGTACAGTCAATGCCCAGTGTGGTTGGGGTACAGTCAATGCCCAGTGTGGTTGGGGGACAGTCAGTGCCCAGTGTGGTTGGGGGACAGTCAGTGCCCAGTGTAGTTGGGCTACAGTCTGTGCCCAGTGTGGTTGGGGACAGTCTGTGCCCAGTGTGGTTGGGTACAGTCTGTGCCCAGTGTTTGGGTACAGTCTGTGCCCAGTGTTGTTGGGTACAGTCTGTGCCCAGTGTTGTTGGGTACAGTCTGTGCCCAGTGTGGTTG